>NC_053490.1:525431747-525694247 GCF_905171775.1 Rana temporaria | reverse complement strand
TAGAATTGCGGCGGCGTAACGTATCGTAGATACGTTACACCACCGCAAGTTTTCATCGCAAGTGCCTGATTCACAAAGCACTTGCAATGAAAACCTACGCCGGCGGCCTCAGGCGTAAGCCCGCGTAATTTAAATGGGCGTGTGCCATTTAAATTAGGCGCGCTCCCGCGTCGGACCTACTGCGCATGCTCCGTTTCGAAATTCCCGCCGTGCTTTGCGCGAAGTGACATCATTTTTTCGAATGGCGACGTGCGTATCGTACTTCCGTATTCCCGGACGGCTTACGCAAACGACGTTATTTTTTATATTTCGACGCGGGAACGACGGCCATACTTTATGCAGCACATACGTGTGCTGTGTAAAGTTAAGGCACCAAAAAAAAATACTAACTTTGCGACGGGAAACTATACTAGCGGCGACGTAGCGAACGCGAAAATCCGTCGTGGATCGCCGTAACTACTAATTTGCATACCTGACGCTGGTTTACGACGCAAACTCCACCCAGCGTCGGCCGCGGTACTGCATCCTAAGATCCGACAGTGTAAAACAATTACACCTGTCGGATCTTAGGGATATCTATGCGTAACTGATTCTATGAATCAGTCGCATAGATAGAAACAGGGATACGACGGCGTATCAGGAGATACGACGGCGTATCAGGAGATACGCCGTTGTATCTGCTTTGTGAATCTGGCCCTCTATTTTTTACTGAAAGCAGAGACCCTGGAGAAATGATGGGTGACCTTAAAATGATGCCCCCCCCCCTCGAAAAAAGTTCTGCGGACGCCCATGGCTGACAAGACTGCTTGTGATTTCAGAGGAGCAGTGGCACTAAGGGCCAGATTCACAGAAGAAGTACGCCGGCGTATCTACTGATACTCCGGCGTACTTTAAAATTTGCCGCGTCGTATCTTTAGTTTGAATCCTCAAACCAAGATACGACGGCTTCTGGCTTCGATCCGACAGGCGTACGGCTTCGTACGCCTTCGGATCGTAGGTGCAATACTTCCGCGCCCGCTGGGTGAAGTTTGTGTCGTTTTCCGCTTCGGGTATGCTAATTAGCTTTTTACGGCGATTCACAAAGGTACGCGCGGCCGTCGCATTCTCTTACGTCGTCGCTAGTCGGCTTTTCCCGGCATATAGTTAAAGCTGCTATTTCTTGGCCTATCTTTAGATTTGCCATGTTAAAGTATGGCCGTCGTTCCCGCGTCAAATTGTAATTTTTTTTTTTTTTTTTCGTAAGTCGTCCGTGAATAGGAAAGGACGTAACTCACTTCGACGTTCAAAAAATCACGTCGGGGCGACGTCATTTCGCGCAAAGCACGGCGGGAAATTTCAAAACGGAGCATGCGCAGTACGTTCGGCGTGGGAACGCGCCTAATTTAAATGATCCACGCCCCATTTGAATTAGGCGGGCTTGCGCCTGGAGGGATTTACGCTACGCCGCCGCAAGTTTACAGGCAACTGCTTTGTGAATCAAGCACTTGCCCGTAAAACTTGGGGCGGTGTAACGTAAATGCTAGGGTTGTCCCGATACCGATGCTTGTATCGGTATCGGGACCGATTCCGAGTATTTGCGGGAGTACTCCCGCAAATACCCCCGATTCCAAAATAGAATACACCCCCCGCCGACGCCGACGCATCCCGCCGCATTCCGCCGCCGCCGCCACTTGGTTAATACGGGCGGGGAACATTACAGCATTCATTTGAATAGCTGTAATGATTTGCGCCGCGCCGCGTATAGACACTCCCCCATGCTCGGGTGAACTGTCCAATCCCGAGCAAGGGGGAGTGTCTATACGCAGCGCGGCGCGAATCATTACAGCTATTCAAATGAAAGCTGTGATGTTCCCCGCGCGTATTAACCAGTCGGCGGCAGCGGGGATGCGGCGGGATGCAGGTAAGGGGGACATGGCTGCATATGGGAGACATAGCTGGATATGGGTGGGGAGACATGGCTGCAAATGGGGGACATGGCTGGATATGGGGGGGAGACATGGCTGCTTATGGGGGGACATGGCTGCATGGGGGGGGACATGGCTGGATATGGGGGGGACATGGCTGGATACGGGGGGAGACCTGGCTGCATATGGGGGGACATGGCTGCATGGGGGGGGACATGGCTGGATATGGGGGTAAACATGGCTGCATATGGGGGACATGGCTGGATATGGGGGGGACGTGGCTGGATATGGGGGGAGACATGGCTGGATATGGGGGGAGACATGGCTGCATATGGGGGGGGACATGGCTGGATATGGGGGGAACATGGCTGGATATGGGGGGGGCATGGCTGCATATGGGGGGGACATGGCTGGATATGGGGGGGACATGGCTGAATATGGGGGGGGACATGGCTGCATATATGGGGGGGACATGGCTGCATATATGGGGGGACATGGCTGGATATGGGGGGGGGACATGGCTGCATATATGGGGGGGACATGGCTGCATATATGGGGGGGACATGGCTGCATTTGTGGGGGGACATGGCTGCATTTGGGGACACATTTAAAAAAAAGTATCGGTATTCGGTATCGGCGAGTACTTGAAAAAAGTATCGGTACTCGTACTCAGTCCTAAAAAAGTGGTATTGGGACAACCCTAGTAAATGCGATATGTTACGCCGCCGCAAATGTACCTGAATCTGGCTCTAAGTGTCTTCAGCTCATTCTAGGAAGTTAGGAGCAAACTAAATTTCTAGCAGCATCGATAAGTACCGTAGTTTAATAAAGAATCTGAGTTGTTATTTATTTTAGACATATGCTAACAGCTGTTCCTAAAAAGTTGCTACTGAGTGTACACTACTCCTATAACTAATAAAAAGTATGAATTAACACTAGAGATGTACAGTATATATATATAATAAAAAGCTATAATAGAAAGTACTGTACTGTATATTTGTGCAAAAGTAATCAAGCTTTGGGTTTAGAGGAAAAGGCAAACAATCCATTTTGCAAAGTGTTTTGCCTTCTCTGCAGAAAATGGGATGGAGGTAAATTGCGGCAGACAAATGACTCGTAAATAGCTTACGAAGAGACGAAAAGCACAAACCGGTTCTATGGGAACAGATAAAACGCCATTGATCACCGTTCCAGGCCTCATCTAATGAACACTAACCCTGGTTAGCGGAGAACTATCATATCGGGTGATAATTGTAAAATATTACAAGACGGAGAAAGGAACTTGGCTATAACTTGTTGGCCTCTTGTCGGGGAGTACCATTTCTCAGTGCTTTTAGTTTAGTCAGAAGTTGAACTCATTTTTCAGTGCAGCCATAGCAGCTTCAGCCATGGGTGTCCACAGGTTGGGGCAAAGGGGGCAAGTGCCCCCCCCCCCCTGGAATCAGGGTTTGGATCTGGGTTCCCCACTCGATCCTCATCCTAGCACCGGCCTTGCTCACACCTGTACACAGGGTGGAGTGGGACAGCGAAGGCCTCAAGGGGTGGGCAGGATGACATCACCCGCCTACATAGTGCAAGCAGCCCAGGAGACGGAAGGCCACCAGGAAGGAGAGCAGCAAGACGCCAGGAACAGCAGGCACAGCGTTCCTGGCGCCTCCCATAGCCTGGAACCCCTGGACTCCTTAAACACTTGCCGCCGGCCAATGACAGATTGACGTCGGCAAAGTGGTTGTAGAATCCTGACTGGACGTCATATGACGTCCTCAGGATTCTGAGCCGCTGCGCGCCCCCGGGGGCGCGCAGCGCGGCGATCGTTGTTGCAGGGTGTCAGTCTGACACCCCGCAACACCGATCAAGGTAAACAGTCTCTCACGGAGGCTCTTTACCACGTGATCAGCCGTGTCCAATCACGGCTGATCACGATGCAAACAGGAAGAGCCGATCGGCGGCTCTCCTGACAGGGGGGGTTCGCGCTGATCGCGCAGCCCCCCCTCGGATCGCCACCCTGGACCACCAGGGAAGACAAAAAATAAAAAAGGAGAAAAAAAAAAAAAAAAAGCATTAAAAAATAAAAAGGATGCCAATCAGTGCCCACAAATGGGCACTGACTGGCAACATGGGTAAATCAGTGCCGCCCCACAGTGTCCATCAGTGCCACCCCACGGTGTTCATCAGTGCCACCCCACAGTGCCCATCCATTCCCAGTGCCCACCTATCAGTGCCCATCTGTGCCACCCATACGTATCCATCAGTGCCACCCATAAGTGCTGCCAATCAGTGCCCATCTGTGCCGCCTATGAGTGCCCAGTGCCGCCCATGAGTGCCCATCAGTGCCGCCCATGAGTGCCCATCAGTGCCGCCTATGTGTGCCCATCAGTGCCGCCTATGTGTGCCCATCAGTGCCGCATACCAGCGCCGCCAATCAGTGCCACCTCATCTGTGCCCATCAGTACTACCTCATCCACCAAAAAGGAAAACTCTGCGCTCCTGAAAGTTCACCAATTATAAATCCACTTAATGTTTGTGAAGAAAAAAACATACATTAACACTTTAATTTTCGGAAGATCCAGTCCTTTATATGGTTAAAAAAGGGAAAGTTTCCACAATGTACACAATATAATAAAAAAAGTATAAAAAAAATTATAAAAAAAAGTATAAAAAAAAATTATAAAAAAAACTTTCCAAATGTCTGCATCAGACCAGCACCCTCTTCAGACTTCAAATGGTTAAAGCTTGCGGTTTTAGTTTGTGGGCTGTCTAGCAAGACATCATTAGTGCAAATGGTGAGCACAGTACATTACCCAGCCAGATGTACACATCGATCGAATGTCCTTCTCCTGGCTGATGTAACAATGTCCGGGATCCTAAGCTCTCTCCTATGCGGGTATGGAAGCTTCACAGACCCGATAAATGTGACTGCTGGAGACACAGGGTGGATCAGCCTATCAGAAAGGACGCTCTCCCTGGGTGAACATGCAAGCGTCCCACGTCTGAGACACTGTTTCAGTAAACCAGCTGTACTGCAGGGAGAAGTTTAGGCGCCCTCCAGTGGGCAAATTGCAGTATGCGCTTGTTGAAAAATCAACAGCGTTGCATGGCGATTAAAATAATCGGATATAAAAGTTCTTATGCATGAATAGGATCTTCCATCATAAAAGGGGGATATTAAGAGGGGTCCTAGACGACGCGTTTCGCCCTTACAAGAGCTTTGTCACAGTCAATAGGACCTAGGTATAAAGTTTAATTAAATAGACTAAGATAGGGGGGGGGAATTTGAGGAAGGGGAGGAGAAAGGGGAGGTGTACCAAACCGAGAGATTTAACCCTTTGGACATCCAAAAAGACAAACAGACAAATAAATCACATATATATTGCAAGAGAATTATTTTTAAAAAATATATTGCAAGAGAATTCGTTTTAAAAAAACATATAAGCACATCATAAATTACTAAAAGATAAACAGCAGTTTTTTTGTGTCTTAACTGGTCACTAGATCTCATTATAACAAATCTATATTGTTGCAACATAATATCCACAATAGGTTGTATGGGCACTCTATCCAAATGGTGCCCTCTAGTGGCAATTCATAAAAACTATATTCTAAAAAATGTTATAGAATATAGAATAAAAAGCTATATATAAAATAGGAAGAGTTAGATAAGAACGTTAACTTCAATTTCCTCATTTAACCCCTTAGGTGCCAAGCTGTCGAACTTATGTATCCAGAAGACCTCCCTTCTGCAAAGAAGGGAGAATCTTTCATTGGTAGTCAGAGTTCCTTTCGGAATGTGCTCAATTACAAAAACTTCAAGATATTTAAAATCCCTGTTGTGACAACGATCAAAGTGCCGAGGAACGCTGTGTTCAGTACAGCCCTTTTTAATCAGGCGACGATGATCGCCGATTCGGGCGCGTAGAGCTCTGATAGTTCTGCCAACATAGAAAAGACCACAGGCACACCGTAGGACATAAATAACAAATTCTGTAGAACATGTCACAAAATGTTTGATACCAAATGATTTTCCAGGAGATAGATGAATCTTCTCTGTGCCATGGGAAATGAATTGGCATGTCAAGCATGCCCGTTTTTTGCACTGAAAGATCCCCTTACGGTCATTAAAATAGCTTCTAATATCTAATGGAGAACCTGATGGTTTCTTCTGAATTTTACTAGGGGCTAAGATATTTTTGAGTGTACGGGCCCTCCGAAAAGTAACCTGCGGGATGGCTGGAAGTATAGGAGCCAATCTTTGGTCTAAGTGAAGTATTTTAAAATGTTTCTTTATAATATTGGCAACTGATTTGTAACAATCATTGTATGTAGTAACAAATCTAGTGGTATATTCACTAACCCGTTGTTCTTTGGTTGTTACCGTCTCAGGGGGTTTCAGAAAAAAAGAAAAGGCCTCATTGACTAACTTTTCAGGATAGCCCTTCTCTTCAAATTTCTTCTGCATTAGGATGCTCTGTTCAATATATTCATCATCCCGAGTACAATTCCTTTTGAGTCTATTGAATTGTCCTTTTGGAATATTCTTCTTCCACACAGGATGATGGCAACTGTCATAGTGCAGATATGAGTTACCATTAGTTGGTTTGTTATGATTCTTGGTAATTATTTTATCTTGTTCATGTGTTACCACTAGATCCAAGAAGACTATTTCAAGGGGATCTATTACATATGTAAAGGATAAATTGAAAGTATTGCAATTACAATACGAGACAAAGGAGAGAAAAGTCTCCATTGTCCCACTCCAAATGAGGATCACATCATCAATGTAACGTCCAAAATAAACTATAAATTCAGCATAGGGATTGTTTTGCCAAATATATATGTCTTCCCATTGGCCCATGGTTAGATTGGCATATACAGGTGCATAATTAGCTCCCATCGCCGTCCCCTTTAATTGTAAATAAAACTGCTCACAGAACGTAAAATAATTGTGTTTGAGACAGAACTCCACTGCCTCCAATAAAAACTGGGACTGTAAAGAATTAAAATCTCCACTCTTGTTTAGGAAATATTGGACAGCTCTAGTTCCCACTTCGTGCGGAATAGAGGTATATAGCGATGCCACGTCCAGAGATGCCCAAAAGTATCCTGGTTCCCATTTGTAATGTTGGAGGGCGTCTATCACTTCTTTTGAATCTTTTATGTATGACGGCAATTGGAGAACCAGAGGTTGTAACATATGGTCGATATACATTGAAAGACCATTAAGGAAGCTGTTTGTGCTGGCTATAATAGGGCGGCCTGGAGGATCTACAAGAGATTTGTGAATTTTCGGTAAAAAATAAAAATGGGGGGTACTACATTCAAAGGGGAGGAAAAACTGCCTTTCTCTTTTCGTGAGCACACCACTTTCCCACGCTGTATAAATCAGCGTTTTCAGTAGCTGTTGGTATTCGGGGAGAGGGTCTTTAGACAGTTTAAGGTAAGTGTCAGTATCCGCTAGAAGACGGCTGGCTTCTTTCAGATAATCTACCTTATTTTGGATCACTATGCTGCCCCCTTTGTCCGCCTGTTTAATAATAAGGTCAGCATTATTCTTTAAAACTTTAAGAGCTTGATTCTCCTCAAATGATAAATTCAAATGTTTTGTATTTTTTGTTTTTTCACACAAAACGACCAGATCTTTGTAGACCGCTTGATAGTAGGTCTCGATGTACGGCCCTTTAGAGGAACTGGGGTAAAATGTGGATTTGGGTTTAAAAGTGGTGGTTAGCATAGGGGGCTCCACCTGTGATATGGCGACATCCCCCTCTACGTGACCATCCTGCCATAGGTCCTCAAGGATTTGTAGTACCTCTTCCTCCGGCATAATTGATGTCAAAGGTGTTACTGCCACCATTTGGCTGTTGTAATTACCTTTATGGTGCACCAAAGGATTAGTCGCAAAGTGACGCTTCAAAGTAAGCTGCCTGATAAATACATGTAGGTCTTTAAATAAGCCAAATTTATTCGGGCCATTAGAGGGTGAGAAACTTAACCCTTTCTGGAGGACCCGAGTTTCGAAGGGAGACAATATGTGTGAAGAGAGATTGTAGATTTTTATGGTGTCAGTACTTGGTTCCTTTCTACTCTCTCTTTTTTGTTGTCTCGTCTGTCGAGCTCCTGCTCTTCGTCCTCTTCTAGTTTTCTCTTTTCTTTTCCTCCCTTTGGAGGTGGCCTCTGAAAATTTTGATCTGAGGGAGATAGCTCTCCTAGTGAGGGATCCAGTTGAGACGGAATAGACGTATTGTCTTCTGTGGATTTTGGTCTAGCTCCTTGTATTTTGTAGATTTCAAGGTCCCTAGAGAGGGGGCTAAAACTATTCCGAATTGGAATATTAAAAATCTCTGTAGGTCTGTTAGTGTTAATAGGCCTCATCCTGTCGACATCTAAATTAGTAGGAATGGAAGTTTCAAGAGGGAAGGGAGGGACAATGTCCGTTGTTCCAATGTCCATAGTGGATAAGTCTCTCTCTTCTCCAATTGTTCCAGGAGGGTATTGATTCCAAGTGAGCTGAGCTCCTATGGGAATAAGATTACTATTACTCTGTGGCAGTGAGGGTTCATCAACCCTTTGTGAGTATTGAATATGTTCATTATTAGGTATTCTGGATCTATATTTATTATTTTTTTTATTTTTATTTCTCGGTTTGCTTTGTGTATTCTGTGGGGGAATGCCCTGTGTTTCATTGTGTGGACGCTTCCATTCGAATACCTGACCATTACTATAGTCGAAAAGATCTCTTTCAAGCTTATTAGTTTTCTTTGAGATTAGCAAATCCTCATCTTTTTTAACGTTTCTATTAAGTACTTCCAACCATTTGGTGAACAAGCAAGAGGAACTATATTCATTTAAGAGTATTTCTTTTTCGCTGACCTGATGTTGCGCTAGTTCCAACTTCCTCTCTCTTTGTGTGACTAATACTTTAATCCATTTCATCGTACAGAATTCTGCTAGAGATCTCCATTCTTTGGTGAGATCTTCATCCAGAAAACTACACTGTTTTTTGATACGTAAGCCGCGTGGTGTAATGCCTAATTCAAGATATTTGTTTAAAAAAGCTAAATCCCACCATTGCGTTTGCTCGTAGAGCCTAGCATCCTGTGATTGGAGGAAGGCTTTTCTCATACGTATCTCGAAGAGCTCGCTATGTGGTTGATTACGGCTTATTGGAACTTCATTATATTTTACCGAAAGATTTTTACTGTTACAGTCAATATTATTAAAAATGGCTTGAAGTCTAGCATTTCTAGCTATGCAATTACTCATATTCAAAAGTTAAAAGGTTTTTTCTATAATGTTAAGATATTAAAAGGTTTAAGATTTTATTAAAACAAAAAAAAAAAAAAAAAAAAAAAAAAAAAAAAAAAAAAAAGGGGGGCGGAAAAAAACTCGGTTCGGAAAAAAAAAAAAAAAAAAAAAAAAAAATTACAATGGTGATGATGAAAAACTGAAGGGAAATTGACACTTAACAACAGTCAAGGATTAACCCAGAGCAGCCATGTGAACAAAGTCCAGACAGCAATATTGATACAAAAAAATCACTGGCGCTCAATGGGAAATAACTAATATCCCATGAAATACTTAAAACCCTCGTATGGGCTGAGAACAGTCCGTTGAATGTAGTACCCCCCATTTTTATTTTTTACCGAAAATTCACAAATCTCTTGTAGATCCTCCAGGCCGCCCTATTATAGCCAGCACAAACAGCTTCCTTAATGGTCTTTCAATGTATATCGACCATATGTTACAACCTCTGGTTCTCCAATTGCCGTCATACATAAAAGATTCAAAAGAAGTGATAGACGCCCTCCAACATTACAAATGGGAACCAGGATACTTTTGGGCATCTCTGGACGTGGCATCGCTATATACCTCTATTCCGCACGAAGTGGGAACTAGAGCTGTCCAATATTTCCTAAACAAGAGTGGAGATTTTAATTCTTTACAGTCCCAGTTTTTATTGGAGGCAGTGGAGTTCTGTCTCAAACACAATTATTTTACGTTCTGTGAGCAGTTTTATTTACAATTAAAGGGGACGGCGATGGGAGCTAATTATGCACCTGTATATGCCAATCTAACCATGGGCCAATGGGAAGACATATATATTTGGCAAAACAATCCCTATGCTGAATTTATAGTTTATTTTGGACGTTACATTGATGATGTGATCCTCATTTGGAGTGGGACAATGGAGACTTTTCTCTCCTTTGTCTCGTATTGTAATTGCAATACTTTCAATTTATCCTTTACATATGTAATAGATCCCCTTGAAATAGTCTTCTTGGATCTAGTGGTAACACATGAACAAGATAAAATAATTACCAAGAATCATAACAAACCAACTAATGGTAACTCATATCTGCACTATGACAGTTGCCATCATCCTGTGTGGAAGAAGAATATTCCAAAAGGACAATTCAATAGACTCAAAAGGAATTGTACTCGGGATGATGAATATATTGAACAGAGCATCCTAATGCAGAAGAAATTTGAAGAGAAGGGCTATCCTGAAAAGTTAGTCAATGAGGCCTTTTCTTTTTTTCTGAAACCCCCTGAGACGGTAACAACCAAAGAACAACGGGTTAGTGAATATACCACTAGATTTGTTACTACATACAATGATTGTTACAAATCAGTTGCCAATATTATAAAGAAACATTTTAAAATACTTCACTTAGACCAAAGATTGGCTCCTATACTTCCAGCCATCCCGCAGGTTACTTTTCGGAGGGCCCGTACACTCAAAAATATCTTAGCCCCTAGTAAAATTCAGAAGAAACCATCAGGTTCTCCATTAGATATTAGAAGCTATTTTAATGACCGTAAGGGGATCTTTCAGTGCAAAAAACGGGCATGCTTGACATGCCAATTCATTTCCCATGGCACAGAGAAGATTCATCTATCTCCTGGAAAATCATTTGGTATCAAACATTTTGTGACATGTTCTACAGAATTTGTTATTTATGTCCTACGGTGTGCCTGTGGTCTTTTCTATGTTGGCAGAACTATCAGAGCTCTACGCGCCCGAATCGGCGATCATCGTCGCCTGATTAAAAAGGGCTGTACTGAACACAGCGTTCCTCGGCACTTTGATCGTTGTCACAACAGGGATTTTAAATATCTTGAAGTTTTTGTAATTGAGCACATTCCGAAAGGAACTCTGACTACCAATGAAAGATTCTCCCTTCTTTGCAGAAGGGAGGTCTTCTGGATACATAAGTTCGACAGCTTGGCACCTAAGGGGTTAAATGAGGAAATTGAAGTTAACGTTCTTATCTAACTCTTCCTATTTTATATATAGCTTTTTATTCTATATTCTATAACATTTTTTAGAATATAGTTTTTATGAATTGCCACTAGAGGGCACCATTTGGATAGAGTGCCCATACAACCTATTGTGGATATTATGTTGCAACAATATAGATTTGTTATAATGAGATCTAGTGACCAGTTAAGACACAAAAAAACTGCTGTTTATCTTTTAGTAATTTATGATGTGCTTATATGTTTTTTTAAAACGAATTCTCTTGCAATATATTTTTTAAAAATAATTCTCTTGCAATATATATGTGATTTATTTGTCTGTTTGTCTTTTTGGATGTCCAAAGGGTTAAATCTCTCGGTTTGGTACACCTCCCCTTTCTCCTCCCCTTCCTCAAATTCCCCCCCCCTATCTTAGTCTATTTAATTAAACTTTATACCTAGGTCCTATTGACTGTGACAAAGCTCTTGTAAGGGCGAAACGCGTCGTCTAGGACCCCTCTTAATATCCCCCTTTTATGATGGAAGATCCTATTCATGCATAAGAACTTTTATATCCGATTATTTTAATCGCCATGCAACGCTGTTGATTTTTCAACAAGCGCATACTGCAATTTGCCCACTGGAGGGCGCCTAAACTTCTCCCTGCAGTACAGCTGGTTTACTGAAACAGTGTCTCAGACGTGGGACGCTTGCATGTTCACCCAGGGAGAGCGTCCTTTCTGATAGGCTGATCCACCCTGTGTCTCCAGCAGTCACATTTATCGGGTCTGTGAAGCTTCCATACCCGCATAGGAGAGAGCTTAGGATCCCGGACATTGTTACATCAGCCAGGAGAAGGACATTCGATCGATGTGTACATCTGGCTGGGTAATGTACTGTGCTCACCATTTGCACTAATGATGTCTTGCTAGACAGCCCACAAACTAAAACCGCAAGCTTTAACCATTTGAAGTCTGAAGAGGGTGCTGGTCTGATGCAGACATTTGGAAAGTTTTTTTATACTTTTTTTATTATATTGTGTACATTGTGGAAACTTTCCCTTTTTTAACCATATAAAGGACTGGATCTTCCGAAAATTAAAGTGTTAATGTATGTTTTTTTCTTCACAAACATTAAGTGGATTTATAATTGGTGAACTTTCAGGAGCGCAGAGTTTTCCTTTTTGGTGTATTTGTGTATTTGTGGTACTTCAGGGTATCCGGATCTCTGCAGCACGGACTGTTCTCAGCCCATACGAGGGTTTTAAGTATTTCATGGGATATTAGTTATTTCCCATTGAGCGCCAGTGATTTTTTTGTATCAATATTGCTGTCTGGACTTTGTTCACATGGCTGCTCTGGGTTAATCCTTGACTGTTGTTAAGTGTCAATTTCCCTTCAGTTTTTCATCATCACCATTGTAATTTTTTTTTTTTTTTTTTTTTTTTTTTTTCCGAACCGAGTTTTTTCCGCCCCCCTTTTTTTTTTTTTTTTTTTTTTTTTTTTTTTTTGTTTTTTGTTTTAATAAAATCTTAAACCTTTTAATATCTTAACATTATAGAAAAAACCTTTTAACTTTTGAATATGAGTAATTGCATAGCTAGAAATGCTAGACTTCAAGCCATTTTTAATAATATTGACTGTAACAGTAAAAATCTTTCGGTAAAATATAATGAAGTTCCAATAAGCCGTAATCAACCACATAGCGAGCTCTTCGAGATACGTATGAGAAAAGCCTTCCTCCAATCACAGGATGCTAGGCTCTACGAGCAAACGCAATGGTGGGATTTAGCTTTTTTAAACAAATATCTTGAATTAGGCATTACACCACGCGGCTTACGTATCAAAAAACAGTGTAGTTTTCTGGATGAAGATCTCACCAAAGAATGGAGATCTCTAGCAGAATTCTGTACGATGAAATGGATTAAAGTATTAGTCACACAAAGAGAGAGGAAGTTGGAACTAGCGCAACATCAGGTCAGCGAAAAAGAAATACTCTTAAATGAATATAGTTCCTCTTGCTTGTTCACCAAATGGTTGGAAGTACTTAATAGAAACGTTAAAAAAGATGAGGATTTGCTAATCTCAAAGAAAACTAATAAGCTTGAAAGAGATCTTTTCGACTATAGTAATGGTCAGGTATTCGAATGGAAGCGTCCACACAATGAAACACAGGGCATTCCCCCACAGAATACACAAAGCAAACCGAGAAATAAAAATAAAAAAAAATAATAAATATAGATCCAGAATACCTAATAATGAACATATTCAATACTCACAAAGGGTTGATGAACCCTCACTGCCACAGAGTAATAGTAATCTTATTCCCATAGGAGCTCAGCTCACTTGGAATCAATACCCTCCTGGAACAATTGGAGAAGAGAGAGACTTATCCACTATGGACATTGGAACAACGGACATTGTCCCTCCCTTCCCTCTTGAAACTTCCATTCCTACTAATTTAGATGTCGACAGGATGAGGCCTATTAACACTAACAGACCTACAGAGATTTTTAATATTCCAATTCGGAATAGTTTTAGCCCCCTCTCTAGGGACCTTGAAATCTACAAAATACAAGGAGCTAGACCAAAATCCACAGAAGACAATACGTCTATTCCGTCTCAACTGGATCCCTCACTAGGAGAGCTATCTCCCTCAGATCAAAATTTTCAGAGGCCACCTCCAAAGGGAGGAAAAGAAAAGAGAAAACTAGAAGAGGACGAAGAGCAGGAGCTCGACAGACGAGACAACAAAAAAGAGAGAGTAGAAAGGAACCAAGTACTGACACCATAAAAATCTACAATCTCTCTTCACACATATTGTCTCCCTTCGAAACTCGGGTCCTCCAGAAAGGGTTAAGTTTCTCACCCTCTAATGGCCCGAATAAATTTGGCTTATTTAAAGACCTACATGTATTTATCAGGCAGCTTACTTTGAAGCGTCACTTTGCGACTAATCCTTTGGTGCACCATAAAGGTAATTACAACAGCCAAATGGTGGCAGTAACACCTTTGACATCAATTATGCCGGAGGAAGAGGTACTACAAATCCTTGAGGACCTATGGCAGGATGGTCACGTAGAGGGGGATGTCGCCATATCACAGGTGGAGCCCCCTATGCTAACCACCACTTTTAAACCCAAATCCACATTTTACCCCAGTTCCTCTAAAGGGCCGTACATCGAGACCTACTATCAAGCGGTCTACAAAGATCTGGTCGTTTTGTGTGAAAAAACAAAAAATACAAAACATTTGAATTTATCATTTGAGGAGAATCAAGCTCTTAAAGTTTTAAAGAATAATGCTGACCTTATTATTAAACAGGCGGACAAAGGGGGCAGCATAGTGATCCAAAATAAGGTAGATTATCTGAAAGAAGCCAGCCGTCTTCTAGCGGATACTGACACTTACCTTAAACTGTCTAAAGACCCTCTCCCCGAATACCAACAGCTACTGAAAACGCTGATTTATACAGCGTGGGAAAGTGGTGTGCTCACGAAAAGAGAAAGGCAGTTTTTCCTCCCCTTTGAATGTAGTACCCCCCATTTTTATTTTTTACCGAAAATTCACAAATCTCTTGTAGATCCTCCAGGCCGCCCTATTATAGCCAGCACAAACAGCTTCCTTAATGGTCTTTCAATGTATATCGACCATATGTTACAACCTCTGGTTCTCCAATTGCCGTCATACATAAAAGATTCAAAAGAAGTGATAGACGCCCTCCAACATTACAAATGGGAACCAGGATACTTTTGGGCATCTCTGGACGTGGCATCGCTATATACCTCTATTCCGCACGAAGTGGGAACTAGAGCTGTCCAATATTTCCTAAACAAGAGTGGAGATTTTAATTCTTTACAGTCCCAGTTTTTATTGGAGGCAGTGGAGTTCTGTCTCAAACACAATTATTTTACGTTCTGTGAGCAGTTTTATTTACAATTAAAGGGGACGGCGATGGGAGCTAATTATGCACCTGTATATGCCAATCTAACCATGGGCCAATGGGAAGACATATATATTTGGCAAAACAATCCCTATGCTGAATTTATAGTTTATTTTGGACGTTACATTGATGATGTGATCCTCATTTGGAGTGGGACAATGGAGACTTTTCTCTCCTTTGTCTCGTATTGTAATTGCAATACTTTCAATTTATCCTTTACATATGTAATAGATCCCCTTGAAATAGTCTTCTTGGATCTAGTGGTAACACATGAACAAGATAAAATAATTACCAAGAATCATAACAAACCAACTAATGGTAACTCATATCTGCACTATGACAGTTGCCATCATCCTGTGTGGAAGAAGAATATTCCAAAAGGACAATTCAATAGACTCAAAAGGAATTGTACTCGGGATGATGAATATATTGAACAGAGCATCCTAATGCAGAAGAAATTTGAAGAGAAGGGCTATCCTGAAAAGTTAGTCAATGAGGCCTTTTCTTTTTTTCTGAAACCCCCTGAGACGGTAACAACCAAAGAACAACGGGTTAGTGAATATACCACTAGATTTGTTACTACATACAATGATTGTTACAAATCAGTTGCCAATATTATAAAGAAACATTTTAAAATACTTCACTTAGACCAAAGATTGGCTCCTATACTTCCAGCCATCCCGCAGGTTACTTTTCGGAGGGCCCGTACACTCAAAAATATCTTAGCCCCTAGTAAAATTCAGAAGAAACCATCAGGTTCTCCATTAGATATTAGAAGCTATTTTAATGACCGTAAGGGGATCTTTCAGTGCAAAAAACGGGCATGCTTGACATGCCAATTCATTTCCCATGGCACAGAGAAGATTCATCTATCTCCTGGAAAATCATTTGGTATCAAACATTTTGTGACATGTTCTACAGAATTTGTTATTTATGTCCTACGGTGTGCCTGTGGTCTTTTCTATGTTGGCAGAACTATCAGAGCTCTACGCGCCCGAATCGGCGATCATCGTCGCCTGATTAAAAAGGGCTGTACTGAACACAGCGTTCCTCGGCACTTTGATCGTTGTCACAACAGGGATTTTAAATATCTTGAAGTTTTTGTAATTGAGCACATTCCGAAAGGAACTCTGACTACCAATGAAAGATTCTCCCTTCTTTGCAGAAGGGAGGTCTTCTGGATACATAAGTTCGACAGCTTGGCACCTAAGGGGTTAAATGAGGAAATTGAAGTTAACGTTCTTATCTAACTCTTCCTATTTTATATATAGCTTTTTATTCTATATTCTATAACATTTTTTAGAATATAGTTTTTATGAATTGCCACTAGAGGGCACCATTTGGATAGAGTGCCCATACAACCTATTGTGGATATTATGTTGCAACAATATAGATTTGTTATAATGAGATCTAGTGACCAGTTAAGACACAAAAAAACTGCTGTTTATCTTTTAGTAATTTATGATGTGCTTATATGTTTTTTTAAAACGAATTCTCTTGCAATATATTTTTTAAAAATAATTCTCTTGCAATATATATGTGATTTATTTGTCTGTTTGTCTTTTTGGATGTCCAAAGGGTTAAATCTCTCGGTTTGGTACACCTCCCCTTTCTCCTCCCCTTCCTCAAATTCCCCCCCCCTATCTTAGTCTATTTAATTAAACTTTATACCTAGGTCCTATTGACTGTGACAAAGCTCTTGTAAGGGCGAAACGCGTCGTCTAGGACCCCTCTTAATATCCCCCTTTTATGATGGAAGATCCTATTCATGCATAAGAACTTTTATATCCGATTATTTTAATCGCCATGCAACGCTGTTGATTTTTCAACAAGCGCATACTGCAATTTGCCCACTGGAGGGCGCCTAAACTTCTCCCTGCAGTACAGCTGGTTTACTGAAACAGTGTCTCAGACGTGGGACGCTTGCATGTTCACCCAGGGAGAGCGTCCTTTCTGATAGGCTGATCCACCCTGTGTCTCCAGCAGTCACATTTATCGGGTCTGTGAAGCTTCCATACCCGCATAGGAGAGAGCTTAGGATCCCGGACATTGTTACATCAGCCAGGAGAAGGACATTCGATCGATGTGTACATCTGGCTGGGTAATGTACTGTGCTCACCATTTGCACTAATGATGTCTTGCTAGACAGCCCACAAACTAAAACCGCAAGCTTTAACCATTTGAAGTCTGAAGAGGGTGCTGGTCTGATGCAGACATTTGGAAAGTTTTTTTTATACTTTTTTTATTATATTGTGTACATTGTGGAAACTTTCCCTTTTTTAACCATATAAAGGACTGGATCTTCCGAAAATTAAAGTGTTAATGTATGTTTTTTTCTTCACAAACATTAAGTGGATTTATAATTGGTGAACTTTCAGGAGCGCAGAGTTTTCCTTTTTGGTGTATTTGTGTATTTGTGGTACTTCAGGGTATCCGGATCTCTGCAGCACGGACTGTTCTCAGCCCATACGAGGGTTTTAAGTATTTCATGGGATATTAGTTATTTCCCATTGAGCGCCAGTGATTTTTTTGTATCAATAGTACTACCTCATCGATGTCCATCAGTGCCATCTCATCGGTGCCCATCAGTGCCGCCATATCAGTGCCTGTAATTGAAAGAGAAAACATATTTATTTACAAAAAAAATTACAGAAAAAAATAAAAACATATTTTTTTTTCAAAATTTTCAGTCTTTTTTTAGTCGCAGAGGTGATCACATACCACCAAAAGAAAGCTCTATTTGTGGGTAAAAAAGGACGCCAATTTTGTTTGGGTACAGTGTTGCATGACCGCGCAATTGCCATTCAAAGTGCGACAGTGCTGAAAGCTGAAAATTGGCTTGGGTGGGAAGGTGCGTAAGTGCCTGGTATGGAAGTGGTTAAACCTCCTCACTGCTCCCAGGCCTGGAGGACAGACTAACCAGGGTTCACAGAACAAGGACGGGCAGGAAATGCAAGCAGCTATGACATCATCGAGCCGATGGAAGGAACAGAGCACCTTCTGTCCTCACCCAGAATGAAAATGGGTGTTGCCAGCTGTCTCTCTCTCTCTCTCTGACCCCCCCTCTCTCACCACATCACCCCATCACCCCTCTCTGTCACCCCTTCTTTCTCTTTGTCTTTCCCCCATTTTTCTTTCTGTCTCTCTCTATCACCCCCTCTGTATGCAGTCTATTACAGTCTCTTGTGCCATGTCCGCAGTCTCTGACCGTCTCCTGTACTATCTCCTGTACTACGTCTGCAGTCTCTGACCGTGATAATGTGCTAATGACATTGTTTAAAAGCGTCAGAACATGGGTGACTTTAAAATGATACCCCCTCTGAAAAAAGTTCTGCGGACACCCACAGGGATGGACTGGCCATTGGGACTAAAGGGAGTTTCCCGGAGGGCCGATGGCTCAGTGGGCCGTCTTCAGTGACAGCAGACCGACGCCTCCCTCCGCTCCTCTGTTTCTCCCTCCCCGCAGCGCTCACCTCCTCTCTCTCCCCACAGCGCTCACCTGGACAAAAGACAAAGAAGCAGGGGGAGTACCAGAGGAGCAGGGAGGACAACAGGGGAGCATGGGGGAGGGGACAGACAGCTGACTCAACAGCTATGGCCTGGAACTTTCTCACTTCCGCCTAATCTTGTCCCATAAGGGGGGGGGGGGGGGGCACCGAACTGATTCTTTGCCCTGGGTGAAATAATGTCTAGCTTCCCCACTGGTACTGCCTATAAGAGTACCAGTACCAGCCGTTCTACTCTAATAAAGTAGAACGGCTAGTGGCTAGTGAAGGGGGAGAGGGGGCTTGGGTGGCCGGGGGGGGGGGGGGGGAGTTGTCCGGCTGCCATGGGAGAGACCTGTCATAGTGGGCCAGTCTGGATGAAGTCCAGGGCCAAATTTTTGACCCAGTCCAGCCCTGGACACCCACGACTTCAGCTAATGTATTCTTCAATATACATTAGGCAGGATAGCATTTATCAGGGGTAAAAGCTATCAGTTGGGGGGCTTACTTTGCCCTTTCAAAGTTTTTTCACCCGTTAACTGCTTGCCGACCAGCCGCCGCAGTTTTACAGCGGCAGGTCGGCTCTGCTGGGGCGAGAGCATGTAGCTATACGTCACCTCACCCAGCAGCCAATAGGGGCTGCTGGGCGTCCCTGACTCCCGTGCGCGTGCCCGACGGTCACGATCGCCGCCTGGCACCCGCGATCGCTCGTTACAGAGCGGGGAGCGGGAGCTGTGTGTGTAAACACACAGCTCCCGGTCCTGTCAGGGAGGGAAATGCCTGACCGTCTGTTCATACAATGTATGAACAGCGATCAGTCATTTCCCCTAGTGAGGCCACCCCCTCTACAGTTAGAACACACCCAGGGAACCCCTTCCCCACCCCCTAGTGTTAACCCCTTCCCTGCCAGTGGCATTTTTATAGTAATCAATGCATTTTTATAGCACTGATCGCTATAAAAATGCCAATGGTCCCAAAAATGTGTCAAAAGTGTCCAGAGTGTCCGCCATAATGTCATACCGAAAAAAAATCGCTGATTGCCGCCATTACTAGTAAAAAAAAAAAAAATATTAATAAAAATGACATAAAACTACCCCCTGTAAACGCTATAACTTTTGCACAAACCAATCAATAAGCGCTTATTGCGATTTTTCTTTACAAAAAATATGTAGAAGAATACGTATCGGCCTAAACCGAGGGAAAAAAAAATTTTTATATATATTTTTTGGGGATATTTATTATGGTAAAAAGTAAAAAATATATATTTTTTTCAAAATTGGCGCTCTATTTTTGTTTATAGTGCAAAAACTAAAAACCGCAGAGGTGATCAAATACCACCAAAAGAAAGCTCTATTTGTGGGAAAAAAAGGACGTCAATTTTGTTTGGGAGCCACGTCGCACGACCGCGCAATTGTCAGTTAAAGCGACGCAGTGCCGAATCGCAAAAAGTGCTCTGGTCTTTGACCAGCAATATGGTCCGGGGCTTAAGTGGTTAAACTCATGGAGAGATGCCGCGTACACATGATAATTTTTCGGCATGAAAAAAATGTTGTTTAAAAAAAAGTCATTTAAAATGATCGTGTGTGGGCTTCACATCATTTTTCGGGTTCTGAAAAACGACAACATTTTTTTTCGAACATGCTGCATTTTTTAACGACGTTTTAAACTATGTTGTTTTTCGGGTTGTAAAAAATGATCGTGTGTGGGCTAAAACGACATTAAAAACCCGCGCATGCTCAGAAGCAAGTTATGAGACGGGATGGTAAAACTACCGTTCGTAATGGAGTTAGCTCGTTCATCACGCTGTAACAGACAGAAAAGCGCAAATCGTCTTTTTACTAACAAGGAATCAGCTAAAGCAGCCCCAAGGGTGGCGTCATCCGCATGGAACTTCCCCTTTATAGTGCCGCCGTACGTGTTGTACGTCACCGCGCTTTGCTAGAGCATTTTTTAAAAAACGATGGTGTGTGGGCAACGTCGTTTTAATGATGAAGTTGGAAAAACGTTGTTTTTTTTTTCATGCCGAAAAGATGATCGTGTGTACGCGGCAAGAGGGTTAGGGGCACAGGATACCCGAAATATCCCACAAAACTGATAGCTTTTGCCATCCGGGGTTATCCTTGGGATATTGTGGGGGTAAAAACAAACAGTTGGGTTCTCACTTTAATCCTTCAGTGTTTTTTGTCACACATTAAACCCATGGAGAAAGGGTTAGGGACACAGGATTACCAAAACATCCTGCACAATTGGTAGAATTTGCCATCCGGGGGTTTATCCTAGGGTTATTGTGGGGTAAAAACAAACAGATAGGTGCCTACTTTAATCTTTCATATTAAACTCATGGGGCCATATTCTCAAACAAGTTACACCGGCGTATATGGAGATGCGCGGCGTAAGTGTAAAGATGCGCCGTCCTATCTATGCGCCGTAGTCACAGAACCAGATCCGCCAGAAATCAGGCTACTCCTGTCCGTCTTAACTAGTTTAAGTTTACGCAGCGTAGGCGTATATTTCAGCTGAAGGCATCCTAGGCTGCCATAGAATTAGTATTCAAATATGCAAATGATGTAGATGCGCTGATTCCCGAACCTACGCGCGATCGGCTTAGGCTACACGCCGTGCGCGTAAGACGATTGTCCGGCTGAAAGTTACCCCTTATAAAGCTCGGTTAACTTTGCTCCAGACCTGAGTAAGTTAGCTTGAAAAAAGCAAATACAGCAGCACCATCCCGGACGAGCTGAGCAACCAAATTTTTCGGACAACACATTCGTATGCCAACATGCCAGGGGCAGGCGTGGTCTTAGCACTGCTAGTGTGTGAGGAGGAAGAGGCACTTAGAAGGAGGAGGGCACGGAGGAGGGCACGTGAGAGGATCTACCCACAGCGCATTAGCCTCTTTGGCATGGCTGATGTGGATGTGTATCATCGTTATAGATTCAGCCCTGATGCCATCCTTGAAATTACCAGAGCCCTGAAGAATGACATCAGCAGCCCAACACAACGATCCCATGCAGTGCAGCTACTGGTGAAGGTCCTGGCAACATTGCATTTTCTTGCCACAGGCTCTTTTCAAAGAACCAGTGGAGACGTGGTTGGGATATCCCAAACCAGCATGAGTAGATGCGTGCACCAAGTTGTCCCCGCAATACTCCGACGCATGTCGCACCACATAATCAGACCCACCCAGGAGGACATGCGGATGAAGGCAATGACAGATTTCTGCCTAATTGATGGTTTCCCACGCACTGTGGGTGCAATTGATTGTACCCATGTGGCAATACAGCCCCCCCACGAGACCGAGCACATATACCGCAACAGAAAACATTGGCATTCTATCAATGTCCAAGTGATCGTGGATGCACATGGCCTCATATGGCACGTCCGTGCAAAACACCCAGGATCCAGCCATGACAGCTTTATATTCAGGCAAAGTGACATCCCAAGACAATTTGAGCAGAATGTGTATGGGGACAGTTGGCTGGTTGGTGAGTGACATGGGTGTCAGGTATGACTGTCCCCCCCCATGATGCAGACATCACGAGGGGCACATGCATGACTAACATCCTCCTGTCTTTTCCCTTCCAGGTGACTCTGCATATGCACTGGGACCTCATCTCATGACTCCATTCCGCAATCCGCAAACACCAGGAGAGAGAAGATATAACGAAGCACACGCACGCACCCATGCAGTGGTTGAGCGAACATTTGGCATCCTTAAGTCACGCTTTCGATGCCTGGATAAGACTGGGGGTACCCTGCTGTATTCCCCCAACTTCGTGTGCCAAATCATCGCTGCATGTTGCGTGCTGCACAACTTCGCAGTGAGAAAGGGCCTACAGATTGACCTACGTGATGACCTGACCCCCCAACCACCATGTCCCCCCCTAACCGAGGCTACCCCGTCTGCTGATGGTACAGCAGTCAGGAGATGTCTCGTGGAGCGAATCTTTGAACGTTAAACACACACATTAAACATGGCACACAGAAAATGCACGCATGCACACCACTGTGGTCCCTAACACACACCCCACATGCACAGAACATTGGATTAGACCGAAGTACACCGCACGGTACTAAGGAGCAGCAACGCCGCGTCAAGGCCCCAATGATGTTGCTGTCCATTCATACGTCATTCATACGGACCTGGGGAGAACTTATCACCAGCGCCCGAGGGTGACCCCCCTTACTGGCAGGAATGTCACCACCCCACATTCACGCACCATTCACACTGTACTCTGCAACACTGCCTGTGTGCAGCACCCAAAATTAAAAAAAAAGCACTTAACCAGAGCAAATAATAAAATAAGCTCTTAACCAGAGCAAATAATAAAATAAGCTCTTAACCAGAGCAAATAATAAAATATGCTCTTAACCAGAGCAAATAATAAAATATGCTCTTAACCAGAGCAAATAATAAAATAAGCTCTTAACCAGAGCAAATAATAAAATATGCTCTTAACCAGAGCAAATAATTATAAAAGCTCTTAACCAGAGCAAATGAAGAATAAATAATCACTTGCCCCGGCGCGGGCTACGCCTGGTGCCCAGGTTCCTGGCCCTCACTTGCCTGGGAGGAGCTGGGGCATCAGGTGGAGGAACATCTCCAGGTGGAGGAACATCTCCAGGTGGAGGAACATCCACAGGTGCCTCCCTGCCTGCCTGTCTGCCCTCCAAAGCCAGTGCTATGCGGGTGAGCAATGACTCCTGGGTAGCTGTCTGGGCCTGAACAGCCCTTCGCAGGCACCTGACCTCCCCCACAAGTTCGGCAGTTGTAGTCTGCAGCTCACCCAGGCTGGTGATTGTGGCTGCGCTGTTTCCAGCCACATCTTGGAGAGCATCTGGTACTGCTCCCGAGGAGGCCAAGCTGTCGGACAGGCGCCTCAACTCCACCAAGATTTCCCCCATATGACGGCTTTGCTGGTCCTGCTGCCTGGCCAGATTCTCATGCAGCATTTCTGCCGCACCCCTTGTCCTGTGGGTAGACCTCCTGGGGACAGGAGTGGCTGGGCCCCTTGCATAGAGTGAGGACCTTGAGGGGCTGGAGATGAGGGGGATGGGATGGGAGGGACTGGAGAGGGTGTTGGAGGACCCTGAGGGGCTGGAGATACGGGGGCTTTGTGATGGTCCTGCCACCACATGCGACTCCTCCAAAAAAAGGAAGACCTCCTGCTCGCTGTGGACCACCTCTTCCTGGACCACCTCTTCCTGGACCACCTCTTCCTGGACCACCTCTTCCTGGACCTCCTCCTCAACAACCTCCTGCGCGGAGGACTGACCACTCCCCTCCACCAAGGCCTGTTGGCTTCCCAGGAGGTCAGTCACAGAAGCAGACTGCTCAGTGGATGATGGTCTGTGACGGCCACTGGCAGCATTGGATGGCCCCGCTTCATCCTGCTCACCTGTGGATGACACAAAACATTCACATGTTGGTGGACCCACACATTTGTCACATAACCCACCACCCCCACCACACATGCAACACACCAGATAGAAGATAAAACACACTTACCTGTCCTCATGGGTGGCTCACTTGAGTCATGGCCCTCCAGGCCCTCCACCTGCTCCCTCCGAAGGCAGTGGGCAATCACTTCCTCCTCTTGAGTGAGCCGGGTAGAACAGGGTGGCCCCCCTCCTGTGCCCCTGGCATACTTTGCAATGATGGCCATCTTGTTCCTGACCACACCACGCAGGTCATTCATTTTTTTAAGAATGTGCTGGGGGGTCCTTGCCTCATGGCCTAAGGCATTGACCTGGGCAGTCACTTTCCTAAGGATCTCCTCCTTTTTTGTTTTACTTGTGCTGCCACTGTCAGCACCATGGAGTCTTGAATCGTATCTCTCCATGGCAGAGACTATGATGGCCCTCTCATCTTGGCTGAAATTTTTTTTTCTCCTTTCCTTCCTGGGTCCAGGCATTGCAAAGCTAAAGAGCAAAATCTCACGGACACCACCAACAGAATAAATGGAGTCACTTTGCACTCGTTGGGCGCATGTGGTGACGCATTTATGCACTGGGCCGGCCCAACTCAGCAGGGATTTACGACTACTGTTGTTTTGCGCATGCGCAGAGGGCGGGGCACGTCCGGCGCATGCTCCGTTCGGTCTGGACATCATTTTCATGGGGTCACGGTTCATTAGCATTCTTCACGCCCACATCCCTCCTACGGTCACTTGCGCCTACTTACGCCGACACATTTCAGCTCCGCGAGCGCAACGTAGGACGCATGTGGTACGGGAATAAGGAAGAGCTCTCTCCAAGTTAAGCCGGCGTAGCGCAACTATGATGCGCTACACCTGAGTAAATATGCGCCGATCTACGAGAATATGGCCCATGGTGTCATAGTCTCAAACAAGTTACGCCGGTGTATCTACTGATACACCGGTGTAAATCTAATTTCCCGCCGGCGTATCATTATTTTGTATTCACAAAACAAGATACGCCGGATTTAGGCTAGGATCCGACTAGTGTAAGTCACTTACACTGTCGGATCTTAAATGTAATTCGACGCCGGCCGCTAGGTGGCGTTTACGTTCAGGTCTCATTTGTTTATGCAAATGAGCCTGATACGCCGATTCCCAAACAAAATCGTGTCGCGTAACCGTCGCTTACGTCGTTTGCGTAAGCGTAAGGATACCCCTGCTATATGAGGGGTAACCTTACGCCAGTCCCACGTATGCCATGTTAAGTATGGCGTGGGGTCCGCGTCGTCTTTTTCCATCGGGTACGTCGTTTTCCTAAGTCGTTCTTGAATACGACTTTACGTCAATAACGCACACGTCGGCGTCATTGACGTTTTCCGCCGAGAACTGGAGCATGCGCACTGGGCTATTTTTAGCCCGGCGCATGCGCAGTTCGATCGGAACGGGGGCGCGCTTAATTTAAATATAAGCCGCCCCCTTTGAAATACGCGGGGAGGCCTTTTACACTACGCCTCCGCAAACTACGGAGCAAGTGCTTGAGGAATATGGCACTTGCTCCAGTAAGTTGGGGCGGCGTAGTGTAAATGGCTTACGCTACGCTCGCCTCAAATCTACGAGAATCTGGCCCATGGAGATTGCGTTAAAAAGCACAGGATACCCAAAATATCTCAGGCCTTCTATTTCTATTTCGAACCAAATTTATAGTAGCATTTGTCATCCAAGGCTGGATCCTTGGGTTATTGTGGGGTAAAAGCATATCAACATTACAACATTGGGTGTTCACTTTAACCTTTCTATTTTTTTTTATTAAACTCATGGAAGAGGGTTAGGGGCACATGATACCCAAAATATCCCAGGCTGACTTTTAGCAACCAAATTGTTGGTAGCATGTACAGTGGGGATCGGAAGCTTGGGCACCCCAGGTAAAAATGTGTGCATAACGAAGCCAAGGAAAGATGGAAAAATCTCCAAAAGGCATCACATTACAGATTAGACATTTTTATATGTCAAAAAAAGTTAGATTTTATTTCCATCATTTACACTTTCTGGTACAATATTTTTTTATTAAAGTATTTTAGACAAATCGACAAATTCCCACGCAGGGGATGCGAAAACAAAGGTATACATAAAGCACATAGTAGAAAACATACTATTAAAGGAACTAAACACAAATTACCACCGTCACCCCAGCCGGGGCCGGGGGGCAGTGCGATATGCCTGAGCCAAGAGGCCCAGGGGCCAAAGTAGATAAAAGAGGGGAGGGAGCGGAGTTATCCGCAGAACGGGGGAGAAAGAAAAAAAAAAAAAAAAAAAAAAAGTAAATAAAAAATAAATAAAAAAAATAAAAAAAAATAAAGATAAAAAATAAAACAGCCCATCATTTACACTTTCAAAATTACATAAAAACAAAAAAATGGCGTCTGCAAAAGTTTGGGCACCCTGCAGAGTTAATATCTTGTACTGCCCCCTTTGCAAAGCTGAGACCTGCCAGTGTCATGGATTGTTCTCAATCGTCGTCTGGGAAGACCAGGTGATGTCAATATCAAAGGTTTTAAATGCCCAGACTCATCTGACCTTGCACAAACAATCAGCACCATGGGTTCTTCTAAGCAGTTGTCTAGAAAACTGAAAATAGTTGACGCTCACAAAGCTGGAGAAGGCTATAAGAAGATAGCAAAGCGTTTTCAGATGTCAATATCCTCTGTTCGGAATGTAATTAAGAAATGGCAGTCATCAGGAACAGTGGAAGTTAACCACTTAAGCCCCGGACCATTTTGCAGCTAAATGCCCAGGCCAGGTTTTGCGATTCGAGACTGCGTCGCTTTAACAGACAATTGCGCGGTCGTGCGACGTGGCTCCCAAACAAAATTGGCGTCCTTTTTTCCCCACAAATAGAGCTTTCTTTTGGTGGTATTTGATCACCTCTGCGTTTTTTTTTTTTTGCGCTATAAACAAAAATAGAGCGACAATTTTGAGAAAAATGCAATATTTTTTACTTTTTGCTATAATAAATATCCCCCAAAAACATATATAAAACATTTTTTTTCCCTCAGTTTAGGCCGATATGTATTTTTCTACCTATTTTTGGTAAAAAAAAATCGCAATAAGCGTTTATCGGTTGGTTTGCGCAAAATTTATAGCGTTTACAAAATAGGGGATAGTTTTATTAAATTTTTATAATTTTTTTTTTTTTTTACTACTATTGGCGGCGATCAGCAATTTTTTTCGTGACTGCGACATTATGGCAGACACTTTGGACAATTTTGACACATTTTTGGGACCATTGTCATTTTCACAGCAAAAAATGCATTTAAATTGCATTGTTTATTGTGAAAATGACAGTTGCAGTTTGGGAGTTAACCACAGGGGGCACTGTAGGAGTTAGGGTTCACCTAGTGTGTGTTTACAACTGTAGGGGGGGTGTGGCTGTAGGACTGACGTCATCGATCGAGTCTCCCTTATAAAAAGGATCACTCGATCGATACGCCGCCACAGTGAAGCACGGGAAAGCCGTGTTTAGATACGGCTCTCCCCGTTGTTCAGCTCCGGGGAGTGATCGCGACAGAGGGGCTATAAACGAATAGCCGCGCCGTCGTCCCGGATCGCTCCCCGAGGGAATCTGCCCGCCGCACGCAGCGGGGGGGGGGGTCCCGATCGGACCCCCCACCCGCTAGAAGGCAGGGACGTATATATACGCCCATCTGCCTGTCCGTGCCATTTTGCGGCGGCGTGGCGTTAAGGGGTTAAAGCAAGATCAGCAAAGACCAAGAAAAATATCAGACAGAACTGGGGTGCCCAAACTTTCGATCTCCAATGTACCATTTGGGGGTATATCCTTGGGTTATAGTGGAGTATAAACAAAGAGTTGGGCGCTTACTTTAACCTTTCAATGATTTTTCACTTATTAAACTCCTGGAGAGAGGGGTAGGGGCACAGAAGGCCCTAAATGCCCCAGTCCTTCTGTTAGAAAATAAATTGATGGTAGCGTGCCATCCGAGGGTGGGTCCTTGGGTTATTGTGGGTAAAAACAAACAGATAGGTCTTCACTTTAAGCTCGCAATGTTCTTTTCACTCGTTAAACTCTTAAGAAATGGGTTAGGGGCACAGAATACCCAACATACCCAACATACCAAAATCTAGCATTTGCCATCCGTGGCTTATCCTTGGGTTATTGTGTGGTAAAAACAAACTGTTGGGTGCTTTATTCTTTCAATGGTTTTTCACACAATAAACTCACGGAGAGAGGGTTAGGAGCCCAGACCTTCTTTTTGCAATGAAATTGTTGGTAGCATTTACCATCCGAGGGTGGATTCTTGGGTCATTGTGGCGTAAAAACAAATAGTTGGGCGCTTACCCTAGGCTTTTGATAGTTTGTTACTCATTCAACTCATGGAGAGAGGGTTAGGAGCACAAGATACCCCAAATTCCAAATTGTTGGTAGCATTTTCTATTGGAGGGTACTGTAGGGTAAAAACAAACTGTTGGGCACTTACTTTAACCTTTCTGTGATTTTTCACTTATTTAGCTCATGGAGAAAGGGTTAGGGGCACTCAGAGTGACCTTCTCTTTGTTAGCAAGGGAAATCATTGTAGCCTTTGCCATCCAAAGGTGGATCCTTGTGTTGTTGTGGGGTGACAACGAATGGTTGGGCACTGACTCACAACCTTTTGATGGCCTTTTGTCCAGGAGTACCATTTCTGAGTGCTTTTATTTTATAGTTGAACTCATTTTTCAGTGCAGCCATAGGAGCTTCAGCCATGGGTGCCCACAGGTTGGGGCAAAGGGGGAAAGTGCCCCCCCTGGAATCAGGGTTTGGATCTGAGTTCCCCACTCGATCCTTATCCTAGCACCGGCCTTGATCATACCTGTACACAGTTTAGCAGGGCCGGTGAGAGCTGTTGCGAGAGCTGTTACGAGGAGCGGGACATCGAAGGCCTCAAGGGGTGGGCAGGTAGACATCCCCTGGTCTACATAGTGCAAGCGGCCCAGGAGACGGAAGGCCACCAGGAAGGAGAGCAGCAAGACACCAGGAACAGCAGGCACAGCATTCCTGGTGCCTCCCATAGCCTGGAACCCCTGGACTCCTTAAACCTCCTCACTGCTCCCAGGCCTGGAGGACAGACTAACCAGGGCTAATGTATTCTTCATTACACATTGGAATGACCCCCCTCCCCCCAAGCAGGATAGCATTTATCAAAGGGTAGGTTGTAGGGTAAAAGCTATCAGTTGGGGGTTCACGTTAACCTTTTGATGGTTTGTTTCACCCATTAAACTCATGGAGAGAGGGACACAGAATACCCCAAATATCTCATGAAATTAGTAGCATCTGCCATCTGAGAGGGGGATCCTTGAGCTCTTTTAGGTTAAAAACAAACAGTTGGGTGTCGGGAATGTTTGACCATTCTTCCAGAAGATCATTTGTGAAGCCAGGCACTGATGTTGGACGAGCAGTCCTGGCTAACAGGTTGTGGTCTGGGGTGGAGGAACTTGACTGGCCTGCACCAACTCGCTCATCCATGTCTTTATGGACCTTGCTTTGTGCACTGGTGCGCATTCATGTTGGAACAGGAAGGGGCCGCCCCCAAACTGTTCCCACAATGTTGGAAGCGTGAAATTGTCCAAAATGTCCTGTTATGCTGATGCCTTAAGAGTTCCCTTCACTGGAACAAACGGGCCAAGCCCAACCCCTGAAAAACAACCCTAAACCTGTCAAAGAGGTCCTCCTGCTGGTCGCCGTGGCGCGCGCCTGTGTGTTCCTGTGCGAGCTGGTGCGCACATGCCTGTGTGCGTCCCGATGCACGCGCCTGTGCACGCTGGTGTGCGCTTGCGTGTCTATTTAAACTCAGATTTAACAGATTGCCTGGGCTTGGTGCTGTCTGATCTGCAGCTACCTGTGACCTTTGCTCCTGTTTCCTGTCTGAACGCCTGTCTCCAGATTACCCGGCCTGTCTATTGGATTATCCCTGCCTTCCTCCTGCATCTGACCTCGGCTTGCCTTGACCTTAAACCTGCCTGCTTCTGTGTACTTCGCTGCCCGCCTGTTGCCAACCCTGCCTGTGACCCGACCATCCGCTCTGCTTCTGCCCAGCATCACCGGCCTCTGCCTGTATCCTGTTACCTGTCCAGCCGGACATCCTCTTCTCTGCACCTGGATCCAGAGGCTCATCATCTGCAACTACCCGCCAGGCTGTCATACCACTCCGCACTCCCGTGCCTCCTGTCCATACTACCAGGGGTCGCGAGTTGGACACGTAAGGGAGACCTCACTCTGCTCAATCGGCTCTCCAGTCTGGTACGTACAAGTCTGACAACACCATAACCCTCCACCAAATGATTTGGACCAGAGCAAGGCCCATAAAGACATGGATGAGCAAGTTCGGGGTGGAGAAACTTGACTTTCCTGCACAGAGTCCTGATCTCAACCCTATAGAACACCAGGCTTCTCGTCCAACATCAGTGCCTGACCTCACATATGTTCTTCTGGAAGAATGGTTAAACATTCCCATAGACACACTCCTAAACCTTGTGGACGGCCTTCTTAGAAGAGTTGAAGCTGTTATAGCTGCAAAGGGTGGGCCAACTCAATATTGAACCCTACGGACTAAGACTGGATGCCATTAAAGTTCAGTTATTGGTGTCCCAATACTTTTGGTAATATAGGGCCAGATTCACAAAAGAGATACGACGGCGTATCTCCTTATACGCCGTCGTATCTCTGAGATACGATTGTCGTATCTATGCACCTGATTCATAGAATCAGGTTACGCATAGATAGCCCTAAGATCCGACAGGTGTAACTGTGTTACACCGTCGGATCTTAGGCTGCAATTCCAGGCCGGCCGCTAGGTGGCGATTCCATTGCGGTCGGCGTAGAATATGCAAATGACTAGTTACGCCGATTCACGAACGTCTGCTTTGCCCGTCGATCTAAATTTACGTTGTTTCCGTAGAGATGCGTTGCGTAAAACTAAGCATGCCCTCTAAGTGGTGTAACCAATGTTAAGTATGGCAGTCGTTCCCGCGTCGAAATTTCAAAATTTCACGTCGTTTGCGTAAGTCGTCCGTGAATGGCGCTGGACGCCATTTACGTTAACGTCGAAACCAATGACGTCCTTGCAACGTCATTTAGCGCAATGCACGTCGGGTAATTTTACGGACAGAGCATGCGCAGTACGTTCGGCGCGGGAACGCGCCTAATTTGAATTAGGCGGGCTTGCGCTTTGTGGATTTACGCTACGCCGCCGCAAGTTTACAGGTAAGTGCTTTGTGAATCAGGCACTTACGCTGTAAACTTGCGGCGGTGTAACGTAAATGGGATACATTACGCCGCCCAGCAGCGTAACGAATTTGTATGTGAATCTGGCCCATAGTGTATATTACATTTTAGTACTGAGTAGATACACTTTAAAAAACAGGCATAAAAAAAAAAAAAAAACATCATATGCGCACACTTATGACATGCATGGGAGTTAAATCCAGTGCAGATATTTTTGTATATGTGTCTGGACTGCACATGACTGATTTGACAAGCCTGCTTGCTAAAAAAAATAAAAAAAAAATCCACGAATCGCCAGTCTTTCCAGGGAAACAGCCACATGTAAAGTTTTAAAGGTCAACAGCACCACCTGCTGCTAGGTTGCAAAACTGCAGCTAACGCACCTAGAGGAGTAGACTGGCCTTGAGATATGGTTTTTTTTTTTACACCCGCAGCATCTTATCTGTGAAGAAACAGCTATTCACCTGAAAAGTGCAGCACGCTCTGATGAAGCTATTCATGTTTCCAGGAGATAAAACCATTCAAAGCCAGACTGAATCCCCCATCATCTGTGAGACCGGAGACTGGGGTATAGAAAATAACGATACTCCTTATTGCCTTATTTTTTTTACTACTACAGATCCGGGCGCTATCTGATTTCAGCTGTGAAATTTGCTGCGGGATGAAAATCTCTGACGTTTATTTATTTGGTATTCCCACAACTCGGGGGGTATCCGTGTCTTTCCTCCCTCCCTTGGCTCTCCCTCGCTCACTATACCACTTTCTCATTGTCTCTCTTTCTCTCTCTCTTTTCCTCCCATAGTTTCTTCCTCTTACTCCTAGATGAAACAACGGTACATCTATCCTTTTTTCTGTCTCCTAATCCTTAACCCCTCCCCATCCCCCAACCGCACCCATCACCGTTTTTTATCACTCTCTCATCGGATCTGATTCATTGAAAGTAGAAAAAATAAAAAGAGCACAAACGCAGAATTGCTGCCGATAGCTACGTATTGAGTTTTTGCCTTCATTTTAGAGAAATGTTTCAAAAGAAGGGCTGTTGTATTTATTTCACTTGCTCCAGTTTTTATATTGTAACCACATAGTTATTATTGCACCCATCATCCATAATCCTTTCTTCCTTTTTCCTGACTTTCTTATTTCTATTCCTTCCTTTTTTCCCTTCTTCCATTTCTTTCTCCTTATTCAACTTCCTTTTCTCATTCCTTCCTTTATCTAACCTTTCTTTCTCCTTCTCTTCTTTCCTCCTTCTTGTATTCCTTTCTTCATTCCTCTCCTTACCCCTCCTTCCTTTCCTTACCCTTCCTTTCTTTTTCCTTGTATTCCTTTCCTTTCTCTTCTATTTATTTATGTATTTGTTTTATTTTCACTTCTCTTCCCTTCTGTTCCTTTCCCTTTACTTCTTTTCTTTTTCGTCCCCTTTCTTTTTAAATTTCCTTCTTTTCCTTTCCCTTCCCCTTTCCTTTTTTAACTTTCCCTTCACTTTTCCTCCTTTGCCTTGTCCCTTCACTTTCTTTCTTTGCCTTGTCCCTTCACTTTCTTTCCTTGCCTTGTCCCTTCACTTTCCTTCTTTGCCTTGTCCCTTCACTTTCCTCCTTTGCCTTGTCCCTTCACTTTCCTTCTTTGCCTTGTCCCTTCACTTTCCTTCTTTGCCTTGTCCCTTCACTTTCCTTCTTTGCCTTGTCCCTTCACTTTCCTTCTTTGCCTTGTCCCTTCACTTTCCTTCTTTGCCTTGTCCCTTCACTTTCCTTCTTTGCCTTGTCCCTTCACTTTCCTTCTTTGCCTTGTCCCTTCACTTTCTCTCCTTGCCTTGTCCCTTCACTTTCCTTCTTTGCCTTGTCCCTTCACTTTCCTTCTTTGCCTTGTCCCTTCACTTTCCTTCTTTGCCTTGTCCCTTCACTTTCCTTCCTTGCCTTGTCCCTTCACTTTCCTTCTTTGCCTTGTCCCTTCACTTTCTTTCCTTGCCTTGTCCCTTCACTTTCCTTCCTTGCCTTGTCCCTTCACTTTCCTTCCTTGCCTTGTCCCTTCACTTTCCTTCTTTGCCTTGTCCCTTCACTTTCCTTCCTTGCCTTGTCCCTTCACTTTCCTTCTTTGCCTTGTCCCTTCACTTTCCTTCTTTGCCTTGTCCCTTCACTTTCCTTCCTTGCCTTGTCCCTTCACTTTCCTTCTTTGCCTTGTCCCTTCACTTTCCTTCTTTGCCTTGTCCCTTCACTTTCTCTCCTTGCCTTGTCCCTTCACTTTCCCTTATTTGCCTTATCCCTTCACTTTCCTTCTCTGCCTTGTCCCTTCACATTCCCTTATTTGCCTTGTCCCTTCACTTTCTTTCCTTGCCTTGTCCCTTTGCTTTCCTTCTTTGCCTTGTCCCTTCACTTTCCTTCTTTGCCTTGTCCCTTCACTTTCCTTCTTTGCCTTGTCCCTTCACTTTCCTTCTTTGCCTTGTCCCTTCACTTTCCTTCTTTGCCTTGTTATTTCTATTACTTCCTCTTTTTACTTCCTCCCTTTCTTTCTCCTTATTCGACTTCCCTTTCTCATTCCTTCCTTTATCTAACCTTTCTTTCCTCCTTCCCTTCATTCCTCCTTTTTGCATTCCTTTCTTCATTCCTCTCCTCAACCCTCCTTCCTTTCCTTACCCTTCCTTTATTTTTCCTTTTATTCCTTTCCTTTCCTTTCTCTTCTATTTATTTTCTTTTCCCTTCTCTTTCCTTTCTGTTCCTTTCTCTTTACTTCTTTTTTTTTTTCATCCCCTTTCTTTTTAATTTCCTTCTTTTCCTTTCCCTTCCCTTTTCCTTCTTTAACTTTCCCTTTCACTTCTCTTTCTTTGTCTTGTGCCTTCACGTTCCCTCTTTGCCTTGTCCCTTCACTTTCCCTCTTTGCCTTGTCCCTTCACTTTCTTTCCTTGCCTTGTCCCTTCACCTTCCCTCTTTGCTTTGTCCCTTCACATTCCCTCTTTGCTTTGTCCCTTCACTTTCCTTCTTTGCCTTGTCCCTTCACATTCCTTGTTTGCCTTGTCCCTTCACTTTTCTTCTTTGTCTTGTCCCTTAACTTTTCTTCTTTGCCTTGTCCCTTCACTTCCCTTATTTGCCTTATCCCTTCACTTTCCTTCTTTGCCTTGTCCCTTCACTTTCCTTCCTTGCCTTGTCCCTTCACTTTCCTTCTTTGCCTTGTCCCTTCACTTTCTCTCCTTGCATTGTCCCTTCACTTTCCCTTATTTGCCTTATCCCTTCACTTTCCTTCTCTGCCTTGTCCCTTCACATTCCCTTATTTGCCTTGTCCCTTCACTTTCTTTCCTTGCCTTGTCCCTTTGCTTTCCTTCTTTGCCTTGTCCCTTCACTTTCCTTCTTTGCCTTGTCCCTTCACTTTCCTTCTTTGCCTTGTCCCTTCACTTTCCTTCTTTGCCTTGTCCCTTCACTTTCCTTCTTTGCCTTGTCCCTTCACTTTCCTTCTTTGCCTTGTTATTTCTATTACTTCCTCTTTTTACTTCCTCCCTTTCTTTCTCCTTATTCGACTTCCCTTTCTCATTCCTTCCTTTATCTAACCTTTCTTTCCTCCTTCCCTTCATTCCTCCTTTTTGCATTCCTTTCTTCATTCCTCTCCTCAACCCTCCTTCCTTTCCTTACCCTTCCTTTATTTTTCCTTTTATTCCTTTCCTTTCCTTTCTCTTCTATTTATTTTCTTTTCCCTTCTCTTTCCTTTCTGTTCCTTTCTCTTTACTTCTTTTTTTTTTTCATCCCCTTTCTTTTTAATTTCCTTCTTTTCCTTTCCCTTCCCTTTTCCTTCTTGTCTTGTGCCTTCACGTTCCCTCTTTGCCTTGTCCCTTCACTTTCCCTCTTTGCCTTGTCCCTTCACTTTCTTTCCTTGCCTTGTCCCTTCACCTTCCCTCTTTGCTTTGTCCCTTCACATTCCCTCTTTGCTTTGTCCCTTCACTTTCCTTCTTTGCCTTGTCCCTTCACATTCCTTGTTTGCCTTGTCCCTTCACTTTTCTTCTTTGTCTTGTCCCTTAACTTTTCTTCTTTGCCTTGTCCCTTCACTTTTCTTCTTTGCCTTGTCCCTTCACTTTTCTTCTTTGCCTTGTCCCTTCACTTCCATTCTTTGCCTTGTCCCTTCACTTTTCTTCTTTGCCTTGTCCCTTCACTTTTCTTCTTTGCCTTGTCCCTTCATATTCCTTGTTTGCCTTGTCCCTTCACTTTCCCTCTTTTCCTTGTCCCTTCACATTCCCTCTTTGCCTTGTGCCTTCACTTTCCCTCTTTGCCTTGTCCCTTCACTTTCTTTCCTTGCCTTGTCCCTTCACCTTCCCTCTTTGCCTTGTCCCTTCACTTTCCCTCTTTGCCTTGTCCCTTCACGTTCCCTCTTTGCTTTGTCCCTTCACTTTCCCTCTTTGCCTTGTCCGTTTACTTTCCCTCTTTGCCTTGTCCCTTCACTTTCCTTCTTTGCCTTGTCCCTTCACTTTCTTTCCTTGCCTTGTCCCTTCGCTTTCCTTCTTTGCCTTGTCCCTTCACTTTCCTTCTTTGCCTTGTCCCTTCACTTTCCTTCTTGTTATTTCTATTCCTTCCTCTTTTTCCTTCTTCCCTTACTTTCTCCTTATTTGAATTCCTTTTCTCATTCCTTCCTTTATCTAACCTTTATTTCTCTTTCCCTTCTTTCCCTCTTCTTGCATTCCTTTCTTCATTCTTCTCCTTAAGCCTCCTTCATTTATTTTTCCTTTTATTCCTTTCTTTTCTCTTCTATTTATTTGTTTTCTTTTCCCTTCCCTTTTCCTTCTTTAACTTTCCCTTCTCTTTCACTTCTCTTTCTTTCTTTGCCTTGTCCCTTCACTTTCCCTCTTTGCCTTGTCCCTTCACTTTCTTTCCTTGCCTTGTCCCTTAACTTTCTTTCCTTGCCTTGTCTCTTCACTTTCTCTTCTTTGCCTTGTCCCTTCACTTATCCTCTTTGCCTTGTCCCTTCACTTTCCTTCTTTGCCTTGTCCCTTCACTTTCCTTATTTGCCTTGTTATTTCTATTACTTCCTCTTTTTCCTTCCTTCCTCCCTTTCTTTCTCCTTATTCGACTTCCCTTTCTCATTCCTTCCTTTATCTAACCTTTCTTTCTCCTTCCCTTCTTTCCTCTTTTTTACATTCCTTTCTTCATTCCTCTCCTTAACCCTCCTTCCTTTCCTTACCCTTCCTTTCTTTTTCCTTTTATTCCTTTCCTTTCTCTTCTATTTATTTTCTTTTCCCTTCTCATCCATTGTGTTCCTTTGTCTTTACTTCTTTTCTTTTTCGTCCCCTTTCTTTTTAATTTCCTTCTTTTCCTTTACCTTCCCTTTTCCTTCTTTAACTTTCCCTTTCCTTTCACTTCTCCTTCTTTGTCTTGTGCCTTCCCTTTCCCTCTTTGCTTTGTCGCTTCACTTTACCTCTTTGACTTGTCCCTTCACTTCCCTTCTTTGCCTTATCCCTTCACATTCTTTCCTTGCCTTGTCCCTTCACTTTCCTTCTTTGCCTTGTCCCTTCACTTTCCTTCTTTGCCTTGTCCCTTCACTTTCCCTCTTTGCCTTGTCCCTATACATTCTTTCCCTGCCTTGTCCCTTCACTTTCCCTCTTTGCCTTGTCCCTTCAAATTCCTTGAGCTTTAGTCCACCCTCCCTTTCTCTATCTTTATGGAAGCACTCTTTGGCTTTCTTTAATATTGCCTTAAAGGGTTAGTAAAGGAAAACATTTTTTTCCTTTAAAATTACAAACATGTCATACTTACCTCCACCGTGCAGTTCGTTTTGCTCAGAGTGGCCCCGATCCACGTCTTCTGGGGTCCCTCGGCGGCTGTCTCTGGTCCTCCCCGCAAGTACTGACCACAGTCATGCGAGAGAGCTCGCATGGTGGTGAGTAATTGCGGGCGCGCTGCCGTGATACAGCGAGCGGCCATAGCCGCTCACTGTATCACTCGGCCCTGCCCCTCGGCGCGCCGCGTCACTGGATGTGATTGACAGCAGCGCCAGCCAATGGCTACGCTGCTCTCAATCCAATCAGCGGCCAGAAGATCTTGGGACCGCGCGCGGGACTTTCTAGGGGTCAGGTAAGTATTACGGGGCTCAGGGGGGGGGGGGGGGGGGTAGCATCAGATGTTTTTTCACCTTAATGCATAGATTGCATTAAGGCAATGTTTCTCAATTCCAGTCCTCAGGCCCCCCCAACAGGTCAGGTTTTCAGGATTTCCCTCAGATGAAAAGGCTGTGGTGATTACTAAGGCAGTGAAACTGATCAAATCACCTGTGCAAAATAATGGAAATCCTGAAAACCTGACCTGTTGGGGGGGCCTGAGGACTGGAATTGAGAAACACTGCATTAAGGTGACATTTTTTTTTACTTTACAACTCCTTTAAGTTACCACATGGGTCAGGCATTGAAAGCATTAAGCGGCTCCCCTGAGGCCCTCTACTGTAAGAATCCTTCAGCTCTTCTGGGACTGCTGAAAGCAGATATTTCTAGAAATGCTGAATAGCCTTTTTGTAGGCATTTAGGAAACTGCAAGATATGTTTGTTAAGCTCTGGACCTAGAAAATTGCTGGGTGGGTCTCCTTTAAGATAACTGTTACCATGATCATGTGTACAAATATATTTAAATCCCCACTCCAGACTCCTGTCAAATATATCCATGCAGTGGAGTACTCCCTGCACTCAATGGGTAAACTCACATTTGGCTAGGGGTAGAAAAAAACTTACCTTATCTCTCCTGCAGGCTTCCTCCTCTCCATGTGATTGGTCACAAAGTCACTTCCCTGCCGAGTCAGTTGCAGCTCTCTGCTGCTTCCCCACCAGGGCCATCTTTTCCATTGGGCACGCTGGGCAGTTGCCCGGGGGCCCCGCTTGCCTGGGGGGCCCACCGGCTGCCCAGCAACCCCAGTAAAATATTATGGAGAGTGACGGGTTAGAACTGCCCATGCCCAGTTCGCGAAAATCACAGAGAAGGTCCGGTCCTCCACGAGTGCGGGGGGTTGCTGATGTAAGGGGGGAGTGAATGCAAAAATGTAAGGGGGCACTGATATAAAGGTTCCCCCTCCTATATTAGTGACCCCCCTTACCTTAGTGTATTTAATCTAAGGAAGGTGGTCTCTGGTCACCAGAGTACCCCCCACATCAGAGTCTGCAGGATTCCCCCTTACAATGCAAGGGGGAACTCAGTCTGCGGACCCTGATGTAAGTGGGAAAGAGAAAGCAGTGGACTCTGATATAAGGTTGTCTCTGGTCACCATAGCCCCCCTCCACATCGGAGTTCCCCCCTTAGATCATGATCTGCAGCGTTCCCCTTTACATAAGAGTTCCCTTTCACTGTAAGGGGGAATCCTGCAGACTCTGATGTAAGAGGAAACTCTGTGCTGGCTGGGTTATAGTAACCTGACCTTCATGTCAATGAAGACATTTTTTTTTTTTTACTTTAGTTTAACTTAAACACATTTCTAATACTGACATTTGCATTGTTCGGCACTGAAAACTGTAATTTTAGGTACTTTTTTTGCAGTGGCAGTAAAAAATGTGGTTCTGCCAGTACATTTTATGATTTTTGTCAGTAATTCTCGTGCGTAATTGTGTAGACAGGGCCCCAATGCACTGTATTGCCCGGAGGCCTATAATGCTCTTAAGATGACACTGTTCCCCACCAGTGAATCTAGTGCTGTCCCCCTACGATCCATTGAAAGCCATTGGGTGAGGTATTGTGTTGTCATCTTCTTGGTTGACATCATCAGGAGGTATCACCTGGTGAAAACTGGAATTTTGTGGAGGCCTCTTTTGCACCTCCCGCCCAACACTCCTGAAGGTGGAGACAGAGAGTGTAAGGGCAAGGAGTGGTACGAGTGCCATAGAAGCTGTCTGGTGATTCCCACTCTCTAGGTGGGTAAAGCTGGTAGTCGTAGTCCTTGGAACAGGATACAGAAGTCCAAAGGGAAGCCGAGTCATACACAAGAAAACAGATACGGCAGATCAGGTCTTGGGAACACAGGAACAAGCAGACCATTAAGTTAAAATAGGCCACTGGGCGCCAAGTGCTAATTGGTATGTGCTTGCACACGAATATGTGCGTGATGAACTGACACTGCATAGGTAACATTGGTCCTTCGCTTAATAAATTAGCACGTGTGCAATGCGCACGAGCATGAATCCGCACTGACCTTTTGATGCTAAAAATCCGGTTTACCTTGCAGGAGACCAGTAATCTTTTCTGGATACCAGCCACCTAATAAAACTCTGCTGTGCATGCTTATGTATTCTACGTTGTCCCAAAGTCTACCGGGATGTCTTTATTTCTTTTCCTTATTTCTCTCCTTTCTCTCTTCTTCCCTTTTCTTTTCTCTTGTATTCTTTCTTTTTTATTTTCTTTCTCTCTTCTTCCATTTTCTTTTCTCTTGTATTCTTTCTTTCATTTTCTTTCTTTCTTTCTTTCTTTCTTTCTTTTTCTCTTTTCTTTCTTTTTTTCTTTCCTTATGCTTTTTCTCGTTTTCTCTTTCTTTTCTCTTACTTTTTCTTGTTTTCTTTTTCTTGCTTTCACTTTTTTCACACCTTCTTATTTTCTCTTTCTTTTTCCTGTTTTCTTTTTCTTTACCCTCTTCTTGTTTTCTCTTTCTTTTTCTTGTTTTCTCTTTCTTTCACCCCTCCTTTCTTTCTTTCTTTCTTTCTTTCTTTCTTTCTTTCTTTCTCTTTCTTTCTTTCTTTCTTTCTTTCTTTCTTTCTTTCTTTCTTTCTTTCTTTCCTCTCTCTTTTTCATGTTTTCTTTGTATTGCTTTCTTTTTCTTTCACCCCTTCTTGTTTTTCCTTGTTTTTCTTGTTTTTCTTTCCTCATGCTTTTTCTTGTTTTCTCTTCCCTTTCTCTTACTTTTTCTTGCTTTCTTTTTCTTTCACACCTTTTTTTGATTTCCCTTTCTTATTTCTTTTCTCTTTCCTTTTCTTGTTTTCTCTTTCTTATTTCTTTTCTCTTTCTTATTTCTTTTCTCTTTCTTTTTCTTGTTTTCTTTTTCTTTCACCCCCTTCTTATTTTCTCTTTCTTTTTCTTGCTTTCTTTCACCCCTTCTTGTTTTATCTTTCTTTTTCTTGCTTTCTTTCACCTCTACTTATTTTCTCTTTATTTTTCTTGCTTTCTTTTTCTTTCACACCTTCTTGATTTTTGTTTCTTATTTATTTTCTTTCTCTTTTTCTTGTTTTCTCTTTCTTTTTCTTGCTTTCTTTCACCCCTTCTTGTTTTTCTTGTTTTCTCTTTCTTTGACTCCTCCTTCCTGTCACATTATTTTCTATTTAATAACTTTGTTTTCCAATTCCTTCTGTTCCTTTCCTTTTCATTTCTTTCTATTCCCTCCCATTGCCTTATTTTCTTTTTCCTTTTTCTCTTCTCTCTCTCTCCCCTCTCTCCTCCTCTCTCTCTCCCCCCCTCTCTCTCTCTCCCTCTCCCCCTCCCCCTCTCTCTTCTTCCCCCTCTCTCTCCCTCTCTCTCTCCCCCCCTCTCTCTCTCTCTCTCTCTCTCTCTCTCTCTCTCTCTCTCTCTCTCTCTCTCTCTCTCCCTCCCTCTCCCTCCCTCTCCTCTTTCACTCTTCTTCTTCCCGCTTTCACTCCTCTCTCATTTCCTTATTCACCTCAGCACTGTAATTCTTTTTTAATAATTGATGTCTTTTCTTAAATATTTGACAGGGAGACGAGTATGACTGCCATCCAAATGTGCTTTGAAGTCACTTGAAGCAGCTTTATTGCTTCAGAGCCAAAAGAACCTGTACTACATGGGAACGTGACAAATCAGTTTGATTAGTTTAGTTTGGAGTCTTTATTATTGCCTAAAATTTTGACAAGTTGTCTATATGTTCAAAAAGCAAATTTACTACAAAAGTTCACATTTGCATATGTATAATACTGTATATGACCTCGCTGTGTCTATCCAGGGTCAGCCTGATAACAATCAGACTATTCTGTGGAGATGGGAAGATTTTTAGTTCTTCCAGTTCAATCTTACAAAATATTGGTACTCTATGGGCCAGATTCACAGAAGAAATACGCCGGAGTATCTACTGATACTCCGGCGTATTTTCAAATTTGCCGCGTCGTATCTTTATTTGTGATTCACAAACAAGTTACAACGGCATTTGGCTAAGATCCGACAGGCTTACGGCTTTGTACGCCTTCGGATCTTAGGCTGCAATACTTCGGCCGCCGCTGGGTGGAGTTTGCGTCGTTTTCCAGTGTCGGGTATGCAAATTCGCTTTTACGGCGATCCACGAAGCGTGCGTTACGTCGTTTTTTCCCGTCGCAAAGTTAAGCCTGCTTTTTCATGGCTTAACTTTACACCAGCCATGTTAAAGTATGCCCGTCGTTCCCACGTCGAATTTAAAAAAAAAAAAATTCGGCGTAAGTACGTTACGCACGTCGCCATTCACAAACCATTCAGGGCGCTGTAATTTCGCGCAAAGCACGTCTGAAAAATTGACTAACGGAGCATGTGCAGAACGTTCGGGGGGGAGCGCGCCTAATTTAAATGGTAAACGCCCCATTTGAATTAGGCGGGCTTGCGCCAGGCGTCTTTACGTTACTCCGCCGCAAGTTTATACTCAAGTGCTTTGTGAATCAAGCACTTACGAGGAAAACTTGCGCCGGTGTAATGTAAAGACGATACGTTACGCCGCCGCATTTGTACCTGAATCTGGCCCTATGTTTTGTTCTATGTGTGCAAATTGGTATAGATGGGAGAGCTGCCCTTCTGTGGTCCTCCAAACTCAGAGCACGGATTGGCACCCTACGTATATTCTATTATAATGGAGAATTGTTGAAGTGCCACCTGGCCAACTTAGCCAGTAACTCATAGGCCAGATCTCTTGCTAATCTAAAGTGTGTACAGGGGTATATGTTTATCATGGAAAGGGGATCGTTATGATTAACTTAATTGGTGTCTTTTTGTTGGAGATGCTGTTCTGTGATCCTTCAACAGAGCATTGGTATCCTATTTATATACAGTCATAATAGAGATGAGTCGTCACCGTGTTATGCTTATTTTCCATCAATCCCTAATGCATAAGGAGCTAATGTTTCTAACACAGCCAACAAACAAAATAGATATGGAGGGAAGAGGCACTAATTAAAGTGTCAGGACAACCCCAAACTGACATATATTATATTACCAAAAGTATTGGGACATATGCGTTTACACGCATATTAACTTTAATGGCATCCCAGTCTTAAAAAAACAACGTTTTAAAAACATCATTTAAAATGACCGTGTGTGGGCTTCACATCGTTTTTTATCTTCTGAAAAACGACAAAAAAAAAAAATTCGAGCATGATGTAATTTTTTAACGTCGTTTTAAAAAATGTAATTTTTCGGGTTGTAAAAAATGATCGTGTGTGGGCTAAAATGACGTTGGTAACTGGATAAAAAAAAAAAAGATGCACAATTAAAGGATATATTAAAAGAAGGTAAAATATGCACTTATGAGTTATGAGGAATTGAAAAGAAAGAAAGAAATATTTGATCTAAACAGGTGGCGGTACGCACAGCTGAAACACTTTGTGGAATCCCTCCCTTATCCAATTAGGCCCGAGGGTAATCTGCTCCCACTAGAGCGCTTGTGCTCAGCGCCAAATGGAAAGGGAGGGATCTCCCCGATTTATAAAATTCTGATTGGGCTAAAAATTTCGGGGCCACCACCGTATATTAAAAAATGGGAAGAGGAGTTGGAAACAGGTGAAACTGAGATAGATATCGGGAAAATACTAAAGATGACGCATATCACATCAACCAATTGTTTGATAGAAATGAATTACAAATGCCTAGCACGCTGGTATATAACCCTGGACATAGCACACCACTACCAAAGGGAAACCCCTAAATTTTGTTGGAGGGGCTGTTCGGAACCGGGAACCAGGGCCGATCCGCCCTATAGGCTCACTATGCAAGCTGCTTAGGGCCCCGCAAAGCTGCGGAGGGCCCCCCAAATTACTAGAGGCCCCGTCTGGTGAGAAGTCATTTTCAGCCCCTCAGTCCACTTTTCAACTCGCTGGCTGCATGGGAGAAGAGGTGAGAAGTCAGCACCCACCGCTTCTCACTTTAACGTAAGATGTCATTTCCGACAGCAGAACACCCCCTCCCCCCGCTTCTCAACTTTTTGTCATTTTCGGCAGCGCCCCCCCCTGGTTTCTCAACTTTAATGTGACATGTCATTTTCGGCAGCGCCCCCCCCCCTAGTTTCTCAACTTTAATGTGACATGTCATTTTGCTTAGGGCCCCAGGGAGGTCAGGATCGGCACTGCCGGGAACTATGTCACACTTATGGTGGACTTGCCCAAAAATTAACCACTTAAGGACCGGACCAATATTCTGCTAAATGACCCAAGGGGTTTTTACAATTCGGCACTGCGTCGCTTTAACTGACAATTGCGCGGTCGTGCGACGTGGCTCCCAAACAAAATTGGCGTCCTTTTTTCCCCACAAATAGAGCTTTCTTTTGGTGGTATTTGATCACCTCTGCGGTTTTTATTTTTTGCGCTATAAAATAAAAATAGAGCGACAATTTTGAAAAAAATGCAATATTTTTTACTTTTTGCTATAATAAATATACCCCAAAAACATATATATAAAAAAAAAATGTCCTCAGTTTAGGCCGATACGTATTCTTCTACCTATTTTTGGTAAAAAAAACGCAATAAGCGTTTATCGATTGGTTTGCGCAAAATTTATAGCGTTTACAAAATAGGGGATAGGTTTTTTTTTTTTACTACTAATGGCGGCGATCAGTGATTTTTTTCGTGACTGCGACATTATGGCGGACACTTCGGACAATTTTGACACATTTTTGGGACCGTTGTCATTTTCACAGCAAAAAATGCATTTAAATTGCATTCTTTATTGTGAAAATGACAGTTGCAGTTTGGGAGTTAACCACAGGGGGCGCTGTAGGAGTTAGGGTTCACCTAGTGTGTGTTTACAACTGTAGGGGGGTGTGGCTGTAGGAATGACATCATCGATCGAGTCTCCCTATAAAAGGGATCACTCGATCGATGCAGCCGCCACAGTGAAGCACAGGGAATCCGTGTTTACATACGGCTCTCCCCGTTCTTCAGCTCGAGGGAGCGATCGCGATGGGGCGGTTATAAACGAATAGCCGCGCCGTCGTCCCGGATCGCTACCCGCGGAAATCCGACCGCCGCATGTAGCGGGGGGGGGTCCCGATCGGAAACCCGACCCACGTCTAGGCAGGGACGTACATGTACGCCAATGTACCTGTACGTGCCATTCTGCCGACGTATATGTACATGCGGCGGTCTGGAAGTGGTTAAAACATCCTGGAACAAACTGATATTAGTAACAGAGGAAATTACTGGAATTAAAATACCAGAAGAGGCGTGGGTATGCCTGTTTCACGGGACTAAAAAGTCTATCAAACAGTACATGAGAACCTTACTTCCCCCATTTCCTAAACGCAGCGAAAAGTTTGATTCCCAGACAGTGGAAGGATCCCAAGAGCCCTACGGTGAGGAACTGGCTATGTAAGATAAATTATATTTATTATGCAGAACAGCTCAGGTTTATGGGGAGGAAGGAGAACGGGGATTCAAACTGAAATAGCAAGATTGGTTAAAATATAAGCAGACACAGAGATTTGCAGAAAGGATGGTTTAGAGCAGGAAGGGCAATAGGCACAGGGCCGGCGCTACCAATAGGCGGGTCAGGCGGCTGCCTAGAGCGCCAGGGTAGCGGGAGCGGCAAAATCCGGATCCCCAGCCACTTGCTGGGGGATTCAGATTATTTAACCTGCATTTTTTTTTAAATGCATGCCTTATGGCGCATTGGCGCCAGCCGCCAGGCTAGGGGGCGGTTGCGCCTGTGACATCCCGGACGGACCGCTCTATCCCCAGCCTGCAGTGTAGCGGCGACAGTGAGGAGATGAGGGGAGAAAGCCGGCCGGAAGTGCCGCGTGATCGGTGGAGGAGGACGAGATGGAAGCCCTGCATGCAACTACAGAGGGCTTGCCGCGATATCCGCTCCCCCCCTTCTCCTGGGCACCCGGGATCTAGTGTGCAAGGACAGGCGCAGCGCAACTCTCCTGGAGACCGGAGTAAAGTAGTCCCCCACCTCTGGCTCAGGTATAGTGGCAACACTATAGGCAGCACTCCGTCACAAAAAATAAAATATTGACTGCTTTTAAGTTAATAGCACATTGCACTGTGTACAGAGGGGGTACTGATATGTGTGTGGGGGGAACACAGACATGCAAGGGGGTACTGATATGTGCATGGGGGTACTGATATGTGTGGGGGGGGGGGGACAGACTTGCAGGGGGTACTGATGTGTGTGTGTGTGTGGGGGGGCGTGCAGGGGGGTAATGATGTGTGTGCGGGAACAGACAGACGTGCAGGGGGGTAATGGTATGTGGGGGGGGGGACAGATGTGTAGGGGGGGTAATGGTATGTGTGTGTGGGGGGACAGAGAGACGTGCAGGGGGGTAATGGTGTGTGTGGGGGGGGGGGGGACAGACATGCAAGGGGGTACTGATATGTGCAGGGGGGGACAGATATGTGTGTGGGGGGGGACAGACTTGCAGGGGGTACTGATGTGTGTGTGTGTGTGGGGGGGCGTGCAGGGGGGTAATGATGTGTGTGCGGGAACAGACAGACGTGCAGGGGGGTAATGGTATGTGTGTGGGGGGGGGACAGATGTGTAGGGGGGTAATGATGTGTGTGTGGGGGGACAGAGAGACGTGCAGGGGGGTAATGGTGTGTGTGGGGGGGGGGGACAGACATGCAAGGGGGTACTGATATGTGCAGGGGGGGGACAGATATGTGTGTGGGGGGGGACAGACTTGCAGGGGGTACTGATGTGTGTGTGTGGGGGGGCGTGCAGGGGGGTAATGATGTGTGTGCGGGAACAGACAGACGTGCAGGGGGGTAATGGTATGTGTGTGGGGGGGGGACAGATGTGTAGGGGGGTAATGATGTGTGTGTGGGGGGACAGAGAGACGTGCAGGGGGGTAATGGTGTGTGTGGGGGGGGGGGGACAGACATGCAAGGGGGTACTGATATGTGCAGGGGGGGACAGATATGTGTGTGGGGGGGACAGACTTGCAGGGGGTACTGATGTGTGTGTGTGGGGGGGCGTGCAGGGGGGTAATGATGTGTGTGCGGGAACAGACAGACGTGCAGGGGGGTAATGGTATGTGTGTGGGGGGGGGGACAGATGTGTAGGGGGGTAATGATGTGTGTGCGGGAACAGACAGACGTGCAGGGGGGTAATGGTATGTGGGGGGGGGGGGACAGATGTGTAGGGGGGTAATGGTATGTGTGTGTGGGGGGACAGAGAGACGTGCAGGGGGGTAATGGTGTGTGTGGGGGGGGGGGACAGACATGCAAGGGGGTACTGATATGTGCAGGGGGGACAGATATGTGTGTGGGGGGGGACAGACTTGCAGGGGGTACTGATGTGTGTGTGTGTGTGTGGGGGGGCGTGCAGGGGGGTAATGATGTGTGTGCGGGAACAGACAGACGTGCAGGGGGGTAATGGTATGTGTGTGGGGGGGGGACAGATGTGTAGGGGGGTAATGATGTGTGTGTGGGGGGACAGAGAGACGTGCAGGGGGGTAATGGTGTGTGTGGGGGGGGGGGCAGACATGCAAGGGGGTACTGATATGTGCAGGGGGGGGACAGATATGTGTGTGGGGGGACAGACTTGCAGGGGGTACTGATGTGTGTGTGTGGGGGGGCGTGCAGGGGGGTAATGATGTGTGTGCGGGAACAGACAGACGTGCAGGGGGGTAATGGTATGTGTGTGGGGGGGGGGACAGATGTGTAGGGGGGTAATGATGTGTGTGTGGGGGGACAGAGACGTGCAGGGGGGTAATGGTGTGTGTGGGGGGGGGGGGACAGACATGCAAGGGGGTACTGATATGTGCAGGGGGGGACAGATATGTGTGTGGGGGGGGGACAGACTTGCAGGGGGTACTGATGTGTGTGTGTGTGTGGGGGGGCGTGCAGGGGGGTAATGATGTGTGTGCGGGAACAGACAGACGTGCAGGGGGGTAATGGTATGTGTGTGGGGGGGGGACAGATGTGTAGGGGGGTAATGATGTGTGTGTGGGGGGACAGAGAGACGTGCAGGGGGGTAATGGTGTGTGTGGGGGGGGGGGGGGGGGACAGACATGCAAGGGGGGGTACTGATATGTGCAGGGGGGGACAGATATGTGTGTGGGGGGGACAGACTTGCAGGGGGTACTGATGTGTGTGTGTGGGGGGGCGTGCAGGGGGGTAATGATGTGTGTGCGGGAACAGACAGACGTGCAGGGGGGTAATGGTATGTGTGTGGGGGGGGGGGACAGATGTGTAGGGGGGTAATGATGTGTGTGTGGGGGGACAGAGAGACGTGCAGGGGGGTAATGGTGTGTGTGGGGGGGGGGGGACAGACATGCAAGGGGGTACTGATATGTGCAGGGGGGGACAGATATGTGTGTGGGGGGGGACAGACTTGCAGGGGGTACTGATGTGTGTGTGTGGGGGGGCGTGCAGGGGGGTAATGATGTGTGTGCGGGAACAGACAGACGTGCAGGGGGGTAATGGTATGTGTGTGGGGGGGGGGACAGATGTGTAGGGGGGTAATGATGTGTGTGCGGGAACAGACAGACGTGCAGGGGGGTAATGGTATGTGTGTGGGGGGGGGGGACAGATGTGTAGGGGGGTAATGATGTGTGTGTGGGGGGACAGAGAGACGTGCAGGGGGGTAATGGTGTGTGTGGGGGGGGGGGACAGATGTGTAGGGGGGTACTGATATGTGCAGGGGGGGACAGATATGTGTGTGGGGGGGGGACAGACTTGCAGGGGGTACTGATGTGTGTGTGTGTGTGGGGGGGCGTGCAGGGGGGGTAATGATGTGTGTGCGGGAACAGACAGACGTGCAGGGGGGTAATGGTATGTGTGTGGGGGGGGGGACAGATGTGTAGGGGGGTAATGATGTGTGTGTGGGGGGACAGAGAGACGTGCAGGGGGGTAATGGTGTGTGTGGGGGGGGGGGGGGGACAGACATGCAAGGGGGTACTGATATGTGCAGGGGGGGACAGATATGTGTGTGGGGGGGACAGACTTGCAGGGGGTACTGATGTGTGTGGGGGGGGGGGCGTGCGGGGGGGGTAATGATGTGTGTGCGGGAACAGACAGACGTGCAGGGGGGTAATGGTATGTGTGTGGGGGGGGGGACAGATGTGTAGGGGGGTAATGATGTGTGTGTGGGGGGACAGAGAGACGTGCAGGGGGGTAATGGTGTGTGTGGGGGGGGGGGGGACAGACATGCAAGGGGGGTACTGATATGTGCAGGGGGGGACAGATATGTGTGTGGGGGGGACAGACTTGCAGGGGGTACTGATGTGTGTGTGTGGGGGGGCGTGCAGGGGGGTAATGATGTGTGTGCGGGAACAGACAGACGTGCAGGGGGGTAATGGTATGTGTGTGGGGGGGGGGGACAGATGTGTAGGGGGGTAATGATGTGTGTGCGGGAACAGACAGACGTGCAGGGGGGTAATGGTATGTGGGGGGGGGGGGGGACAGATGTGTAGGGGGGTAATGGTATGTGTGTGTGGGGGGACAGAGAGACGTGCAGGGGGGTAATGGTGTGTGGGGGGGGGGGGGGGGACAGACATGCAAGGGGGTACTGATATGTGCAGGGGGGACAGATATGTGTGGGGGGGGGGACAGACTTGCAGGGGGTACTGATGTGTGTGTGTGTGTGTGGGGGGGCGTGCAGGGGGGTAATGATGTGTGTGCGGGAACAGACAGACGTGCAGGGGGGTAATGGTATGTGTGTGGGGGGGGGACAGATGTGTAGGGGGGTAATGATGTGTGTGTGGGGGGACAGAGAGACGTGCAGGGGGGTAATGGTGTGTGTGGGGGGGGGGGCAGACATGCAAGGGGGGTACTGATATGTGCAGGGGGGGACAGATATGTGTGTGGGGGGGACAGACTTGCAGGGGGTACTGATGTGTGTGTGGGGGGGGGCGTGCAGGGGGGGTAATGATGTGTGTGCGGGAACAGACAGACGTGCAGGGGGGTAATGGTATGTGTGTGGGGGGGGGGACAGATGTGTAGGGGGGTAATGATGTGTGTGTGGGGGGACAGAGAGACGTGCAGGGGGGTAATGGTGTGTGTGGGGGGGGGGGACAGACATGCAAGGGGGTACTGATATGTGCAGGGGGGGACAGATATGTGTGTGGGGGGGGGACAGACTTGCAGGGGGTACTGATGTGTGTGTGTGTGTGGGGGGGCGTGCAGGGGGGTAATGATGTGTGTGCGGGAACAGACAGACGTGCAGGGGGGTAATGGTATGTGTGTGGGGGGGGGACAGATGTGTAGGGGGGTAATGATGTGTGTGTGGGGGGACAGAGAGACGTGCAGGGGGGTAATGGTGTGTGTGGGGGGGGGGGGGGACAGACATGCAAGGGGGGTACTGATATGTGCAGGGGGGGACAGATATGTGTGTGGGGGGGGACAGACTTGCAGGGGGTACTGATGTGTGTGTGTGTGTGTGGGGGGGCGTGCAGGGGGGTAATGATGTGTGTGCGGGAACAGACAGACGTGCAGGGGGGTAATGGTATGTGTGTGGGGGGGGACAGATGTGTAGGGGGGTAATGATGTGTGTGTGGGGGGACAGAGAGACGTGCAGGGGGGTAATGGTGTGTGGGGGGGGGGGGCAGACATGCAAGGGGGTACTGATATGTGCAGGGGGGGACAGATATGTGTGTGGGGGGGACAGACTTGCAGGGGGTACTGATGTGTGTGTGTGTGGGGGGGGGATGTGCAGGGGGGTAATGATGTGTGTGCGGGAACAGACAGACGTGCAGGGGGGTAATGGTATGTGTGTGTGGGGGGGGACAGATGTGCAGGGGGGTAATGGTATGTGCAGGGGGGGGTAATGGTATGTGTGTGTGTGTGTGGACAGACGTGCAGGGGGGGTACTGATATGTGTGTGTGGGGGTGGGGGAGACGTGCAGGGGGGTACTTATTTGTGTGAGTGTGGGGGGGGAGACGTGCAGGGGGGGTACTGATATGTGTGGGGTGGGGGACAGACGTGCAGGGGGGTATTGATGTGTGTGTGGGGAAAAGACGTGCAGGGGGGGTACTGATGTGTGTGTGTGTGTGTGTGGGGGGGTGGGAGAGACGTGCAGGGGGGTACTTATTTGTGTGTGTGTGGGGGGGGGACGTGCAAGGGGGTACTGATTAGGGTGACCACGTGTCCCGGATTGCCCGGGACTGTCCCTTAATTAATACTTGTGTCCCGTGTCCCGGACACACTCATTACGGGACAATACAGAGTCCCGGAATTGGCCTGGGCCGATCTAATGCCCCCTAAAATAGCCTTTGCATACATCCTCTCTGTCTCAGCCTGTGGTGGACCCCTAGCTGACAGAGAGTGAGACCCCTTTTTACTTTATTTCCACCGCTGGCTCAGTGCCCAAACTGGTTGCTACCTCCTGCCTCCCGCTTGGCGTGTAGCAACCAGTGACGTCAGAGCAGGAGAGAGGGAGAGACCTATCACAGCGGAGGAGAGTTTAACTTCCTCCTCCGCGCCTTCTGTTCAGCTCCACCCACCTCCTCGTGTATGTTCTGGAGTCCAGCCAGGCAGCCAGAAGAAACATCGGACTGTGAGACAGACTGCAGTGTACAAACTAAGGCAAGTAACATTGCAAAGCACTGACCAGCATTACAGATTCATCGGTGTTATAATCCTGTCGGCTCTCCCTCAGCAGTCAGAGTTCAGTAAGAAAGTGGAGTGTGTGTCTGCACAGTACACGCAGAGGCTTGCTCCAGGCTGAGTAAGATAAGGCAGATAAGGGTCGGCAGGAGAGGACACTGACACATGACACCCTGGATGGAAGGAGGAAACATCCTTAGACATCAGGGCAGGGTTCATGCTGGGACTTGTAATCCTTCACTTTTGGGGATGTGACTCCCCCCCCCCCCCAAAAGTGAAGAACTACAGGTGCCAGCATGAACCCCTCAGAGCTGAAGATGTTTCCTGCACACATGATAACTCCTCACACCCAGTCCTGTCCAGCTGCTCCCTGTCTCTTCTCTCCCACTACTTGTTTGCCTCTCACTGCCCCCCCCCCCCCTCCTCCTCCTTCACTCTCAGCCTTTCATGTTCTGCCACCTTTTCACCTACTAGTCTTGTTACCCCCTCTGTATACCAAGCAATCCTCTCAGTAGTGGCTCATCAGCAACTATCACAACCTCAGAATCCTGCCAGCATTCCATTCATTGCTCCTTCAAACTGACAGAAATGTTTTAGTTACTCCACTGCAGCGGTGTAACTACAGGGGGCGCCATTGCAACCCAGCCTCATACTCCAGGATGGTCCATGCAGCTTCCCTCTAAACCTGGATAAGAGGGGCGGCATATAGAGGAACTGATGCCCCCCCATGTTCTTCTTGCAGCCACTGAATGCCTGCAGGAGGTAAAGGAGGAAAAGCGGGAATTCAGTGGCTGCAAGAAGAACATGGGGGGCATCAGTTTCTCTACATGCCACCCCTCTTATCCAGTTTCCTTCTGCTGCCCACAGGTCCCTCAACACTCTCCTGGCTGATCTTCCCCAGCAACTTCTCTGCTCTCTCCCACCTCACCCCCCATTCTCCAACCCCCTGCTGTCCTCTGGCCCCACCTGTGCTGTTCTTCAGTCTCCCCCTCCTGTGCTGTTCTTCAGTCCCTCCCTCCTGTGCTGTCCTCTGGTCCCACCTCTGCTGTTCTTCAGTCCCCCCCCCCTCCTGTGCTGTCCTCTGGTCCCACCTCTGCTGTTCTTCAGTCCCCCCCTCCTGTGCTGTCCTCTGGTCCCACCTCTGCTGTTCTTCAGTCCCCCCCTCCTGTGCTGTCCTCTGGTCCCACCTCTGCTGTTCTTCAGTCCCCCCCCTCCTGTGCTGTCCTCTGGTCCCACCTGTGCTGTTCTCCAGTCCCCCCCTCCTGTGCTGTTCTTCAGTCCCTCCCTCCTGTGCTGTCCTCTGGTCCCACCTGTGCTGTTCTCCAGTCCCCCCTCCTGTGCTGTTCTTCAGTCCCTCCCTCCTGTGCTGTCCTCTGGTCCCACCTGTGCTGTTCTTCAGCCCCCCCCTCCTGTGCTGTCCTCTGGTCCCACCTCCTTTGCTGTTCTCCAGTCCCTCACCTGTGCTGTTCATCAGCCCCCCCCTCCTGTGCTGTCCTCTGGTCCCACCATGTTCTGTTCTCCAGTCCCCCACCATGTGCTGTTCTTCAGTCCCCCCCCTCCTGTGCTGTCCTCTGGTCCCACCTGTGCTGTTCTTCAGTCCCCCCCCCCCCTCCTGTGCTGTCCTCTGGTCCCACCTGTGCTGTTCTTCAGTCCCCCCCCCCCCTCCTGTGCTGTCCTCTGGTCCCACATGTGCTGTTCTTCAGTCCCCCCCTCCTGTACTGTTCCTGATTTGAAGGAACTGTCCCTCATTTAGGGCATTGTCCCTCTGTCCCTCTTTCCTCCTTGTTTGTCCCTCAAGGAGCCAATATAAAAGAATAGTAGTGGTAAAAAAGCACCTGTGGGTTTAACCATTTTAATTTTTGTTTATAATTCTCCTACATATTTTTGCTAATAGGTGTCCCTCATTCCCATCTCAGAAAGTTGGGAGGTATGCCTCTATCCATCCCACGGTCCCCCTGTCCATCCCACGGTCCCCCTGTCCATCCCACGGTCCCCCTGTCCATCGCACTGCCCCTCTGACTACTCTGTGCCCCCCCCCCCTGACCACTCAGTTGTTCTTCTTGATGCCTAGGGCCCACTTTTGATCTTGCGCATGGGCCGCTGATTTCATACGCCCCTGCCCCCAAAATCTGCAAAAAAAATGGGGGGGGGGGGGTGTCCCTGAATGGCAGTTTGGAAATGTGGTCACCCTAGTACTGATATGTGTGGGGTGGGGGACAGACGTGCAGGGGGCACTGATATGTGCGTGTGGGACGGATGGACAGATATGTGTATGGGGGGGGACAGGTGTGCAGGGGGGTACAGAGGGGAAACAGATGTGTGTGGGGGACAGATTTACAGAGGGGGAACAGATGTGTGTGGGGGGAACAGATGTGCAGGGGGTACAGAGGGGGAACAGATATGTGTGTGTGCAGGGGGGTACAGAGGGGGTGTTAGGGCCCTTTCACACTGGTGCGTTTTCGCGGTAAAAATAGCGCTATTAAAACGCTCCCCATGCCCCTCTCCATTGAAATGAATTAAAAATGTGGTAAAAACGCTGTAAAATTGCTGTGTTTTACTGCAATTTTATGCTCCGTTTTTACAGCGGTTTTTAATTCATTTCAATGGAGAGGGGCATGGGGAGCGTTTTAATAGCGCTATTTTTACCGCGAAAACGCACCAGTGTGAAAGGGCTCTAACGGTTCAAGTCCACCTTTGTAAAAAAATAAAAATAAATCCAGATCTTTTTGAAGATACAAAAATGTGCATTTATTATTGTTTCTAGTAAGAACCTGTAAAGCATTGTCAGCTTATCTGTCTGCTTGTACAGACAGGCAGTTACACAGTGGACTGTGGACCAGGGCCGTCTTTAATATGGTTTGGGCCCTGGGCAAACATTTTTTTTGGGGCCCCCCTCCAGCTTATTTTGGGCCTGGCTGGTTCACATGTATGTTTTGGCGGCCCTCATTTGTGCAGGTACAGCAGCCCATTGATTTCAATGGGCTGCCATGCCTTTGTTTCCTGCAGAAAAAAGGTGCATTCAGCATTTTAAAAATACAGTTGCCTTGAAATCCATTCTGCTTTTGCACCATGCTACTTACCTGCAGTTCTTGCACACACAAACGCACTGTGTTTTTAAAAGCGTGACCTAAACGTCTAAAAATGCAGCAAGTTTGACAGTGCGGGAACTGCAGATAAGTCACAGCAGACAGCAGAATGGACAGACAGTGCTGTATTTCAGTGCTTGATGGGCATAGGTGTGCTGTGTGTGCAGCCTAATACATGAGGCATGCGCTTTTCTTTGCAGGAAACGCAGGCATGGCGGCCCATTCAAATGAATGGGCTGCTATGCCTGCACAAATGTGGGCCGCCAAAACACATACATGTGAACCAGCCAGGCCCAAAATAAGCCCATCAAGCAGTTAAATACAGACAGTAATGCCATGTGCTCTGAGGCTTTACTCAGCCTGGACTGCAGGTCTGGTCTGTGATTTAAAGAGTTCCTCTATTTTACACATGGCATGGCATGGGGTCCCATGGTGCTAAAGCAGAATGGACAGACGGTGCTGTGACCCCATGCCATGTGTAAAATAGAGGAACTTTTTAAAACACTGACCAGACCTGCAGTGAATCATCAAATATTATAAAGACTTTGAGGACACTCTACAGAAAACTTCTATTTACAATATAGATTAGCAAACAGTGACATACCTTGAGGATCAGGACATGAAAAAGTCAGCCTCGGGAAGAGCAAACTGGGGATGTTATAAAATCACATTCTAATTCACTTTTATATGCAAGCAGCACCCAGTGGCAGGAAAGGAGAAGTGCACGTCTAAAGGGAAGCCAGGGGTGCTGTACATTTTAAAACACTGGGAAGGGAAGCAGTACTGTCACTGGCTGCGTGCCGCTGATGAATTTCAGCCTGATTTGTGGGCAGCACATCAGGAATTATGGGGCCACTTACACAGCTTCAGGCATGGGCCCCCTGGAGCAGAGAACCGGGATGGGGGGGTGCTGCCGCCTGAAATTGAGAAGCAGGGGGGGGGCTGCCGCAAATTTAGAAGCGGGGGGCCCTTTACTAAAAAAGGAATAAAGAAAGAAATAAAGAAAAATATATATAAAAAAAGGGGTGTAGCCATCCGGGGCCCTGGGGACCTCTGGGCCCTTTAATAAAAAGAAAAAAAGAAATAAAAAATATATATACAACATATATTTTAAAAAGGGGGTTGCCATCTGGGGCCCTGGGGACCTGTGGGCCCTTTAATATTTTTTTTTTAATAAAAATAAATTACAAAAAAAAGGGGGTTGCCATCCGGGACCTCTGGGCCCTTTAATAAAAAATAAAAAAATATATATAACAAAGAAACATTTATAAAAAAAAAAAGGGGGGGGTTGCCATCCAGGGCCCTGGGGACCTCTGGGCCCTTTAATAAAAAAAAATAAAAAAAAATATATATAAACAAAAATAAAAAAATAAACATTTATAAAAAAAATAAAGGGTGTTTGCCACATGGGGCCCTGGGGACCTCTGAGCCCTTTAATAAAAAATATATATATATATATATATATATATATATATATATATATATATATATATATATATATATATATATATATATAAAAAAAAAATAATATAAAAAAAATGTTTTTTATAAAAAAGGGGAGTTGCCATCCGGGGGCCTTGGGGACCTCTGGGTCCTTTAATAATAATAATAATAACATTTATATTATATTATATATATATATATATATATATATATATATATATATATATATATATATATATATATATATATATATATATATAAATATATAAAAAAAGTTTTTTATATAAAAACCAGACCCCCAGACCTCTAAAAAAAATTGGCCCTTTAATAAAAAATAAAATAAAAATATATTTAAAAAAAAAATTTTTTATTTAAAAATAAATAAATAATAAAAATATATATAAATTTTTTTTTTATTATTTAAAAATAAATAAAAAAAAGGGGGGTTGTTACTGGGGCCCTGGGGGCCTCCGGACCCCTAAAAAAAAAAAAAAATATATATTTTTTTTTTTTTTTAAAGGGGGTTGCTTTGGGCCCCCAACAGTGACAGGGCCCAGGGCACCTTCCCCATTTGCCCTGCGGTAAAGACGGCCCTGCTGTGGACCACGACTGGCGTGAGGAAGTGAGCTAGTGCCATCCACTATTTGTTTTCGTGCCAGGTCCAGAGGCACATGTGCAAGCCTGTGGACCACGGCTGAAGAAATGGGTGCCGCAACATTTTTAGTGAGGGGCAGAGCGTGCGTGCTTGGGGGGCGCAAAATTAGGTTTCGCCTAGGGTGTCAAAACTCCTTGCACCAGCCCTGAATAGGCAATGGGAGACATGACACGAGATGGTTGGTTGGAGAGAAGAGGGTGGGTAGGAGGGGGGGGGGGGGGGCTGGGGTTTTATTAAAACTGGAAAATAAAGTATTTTTGTATATTTTTTTGGGCCGGGAACAGGCTACTTGACTGTGATTGAAATATTGTATGTACTTTATACCTAATAAAAAAAAAAAGGGAAAAACAAGCGCCCGTGTTGCGACGCTGCCGAAGCACTTTGCAGGTGCTTCGGCAACGCTGCCCAATCATTGCGAAGGACAAGGCATTTTGGGAGCGCTCCCAAACCGCCCCAAAGATGCTGCTTGCAGGACTTTTCCTAACGTCTCGCACGCGCACCACCCCAGTGTGAAAAGTCACGCTCAAATGAATGGGAGGCGGTTTTCAGGCGCTTTACAGGCGCTATTTCTAGCGCTAAAACGCCTGAAAACCGCCTCAGTGTGAAAGCAGCCTAAAGTTTGACAACAACGCACCCAAGGCAGTTGGGCACATCCCTACTGCCGACTAGAGATGAGCTCAGGGCCGATTAAGATCCCAGTCCGAAACCACCCGAGAGACCCTTTTAGGAAGCTGTTAAGCCTCGTACACACGATAGGTTAACCAGAAGACAACGGTCTGAAGGACCGTTGTCATAGGTTAACCGATGAAGCTGACTGATGGTCCGTCGCGCCTACACACCATAGGTTAAATAACCGATCGTGTCAGAACGCGGTGACGTAAAACACAACGACGTGCTGAAAAAAAAACGAAGTTCAATGCTTCCAAGCATGCGTCGACTTGATTCTGAGCATGCGCGGATTTTTAACCGATGGTCGTGCCTACTAATGATCGGTTTTGACCTATCAGCTAGGAATACATAGGTTCATTTTAAAGCAAGTTGTCTTTTTTTAACCTATGGTTAAATAACCTATGGGGCCCACACACGATCGGTTTTGACCGATGAAAACGGTCCATCAGACCGCTGTCCTCTGGTTAACCTATCGTGTGTACGAGGCCTTACTGTACTTAGCCAATCACAAGGCATTCCCTAGTCCATTCTCGATACACATCTAAATAAAACATTTTGAAAAATTAAAAAAAGTTTGGGCTATACATACACTAATTAATAAAAAATAAAAACACAATAAAAAAAAATCATAAATGTGTAGTACATTTGCGACCGTAACAAATGATACAATTCCAGTTTATGGTGAGATTCCTCAGAGAGGAAGACGGGCGCGTCAAAACAATCCACAGCTGGATTATGAATAAGTACGTAAGCGGCAGACAGTTTTACAAGTGTCATTTACAAATGCACTATTTTATTTTTAATTTGTCAGCCATCACCATAAATGTTTCTCTCTAATTTGTTAATAAATATACTGAGCAAGGAAGGAATGGATAAATAGTGCAAATTAAACTGTAAGTTTGTGCTGTTAATTAAACATAGGAAAGCAGCCAGGCTGTCCCTAAAGCCTCGCACAATCTGCCTTATCCGCTCGCTGCAATTAGCATTATTGTAAGACAGGAAATGTCTTGAAAATACAAAAGCGCAATAAATAAATGACTGCTAAGGATAAGGTTTGGGGTGAGTCCTGCGTGTTTAAAGTCTTGTTTAGATTCTTTGGTGCCTCCCAGCAACAGTTATGTTACAGGTACTGGATCAGGGGTGGTCTGTCCATTAAGGGCGCAGGGGTGCCACCCCCTTTATCACACCACACGCTATATGAATAATGGATAGATTGAGGAATAGCATTAGCTGCGGCCACCTCCTATTCCAGCCCCATTCAGGGCGCACAAATTACAGTGGTGGGGTGGCTTTTTGAAGCACCTGATTAAAGCCAGTGGCTCTAATAGGCTTTAAAATAGGAGTGACCCATGGCCAATGCTGTATCCTGGCTTAGGCCAACAAGGCAGGGGGGCAGCACGTAAAGTGTCCCCGCTGGCTTGCGCTACACTGTTAGGCAAGTTAGTCTAGTGCCCTCATAAAATCGGCCGCACTGCTTCCAGTATGTGGGCAGTTGGCATTCCGCAACTGTGGGGGGGGGGGGGCATCGTTTCACATTTTTTACCATCCCTGTCCCATTGCAGAGATTTATTGAGGGATCTATTGTTGCTAGGAGGGGGCTCTATTGTAACTGGCTGCAGGGGATCCATTTTACTGCTTTTGTTGTTATAATTACAAAATTCCTTAGCACTACAAAATGACACTTGGTTCTTTATTGCCAAAAGGGCAGTACTGGGAGGTGGGTAGAGGATGGAACCAATGAACAGTGCTCTGAGGTGGGTAGGAGATGAAACCAATGAAGGGTGCTTGGAGGTGGGTAGGGGATGGAACCAAGGAACGGTGCTTGGAGGTGGGTAGCGGATGGAACCAAGAAACGATGCTCGGAGATGGGTAGGAGATGGAACCAAGGAATGGTGATCGGAGGTGGGTAGGGGATGGAACCAAGGAGCGGTGCTCGGAGGTGGGTAGGGGATGAAACCAAGGATGGGTGTTTGGAGGTGGGTAGGGGATGGAACCAAGGAAAGGTGCTTGGAGGTGGGTAGCAGATGGAACCAAGGAACGATGCTCGGAGATGGGTAGGTGATGGAACCAAGGAATGGTGATCGGAGGTGGGTAGGGGATGGAACAGAGGAGCCGTGCTCGGAGGTGGGTAGGGGATGAAACCAAGGATGGGTGCTTGGAGGTGGGTAGGGGATGGAACCAAGGAACAGTGCTTGGAGGTGGGTAGGGGATGAAACCAAGGATGGGTGCTTGGAGGTGGGTAGGGGATGGAACCAAGGAACGGTGCTTGGAGTTGGGTAGCAGATGGAACCAAGGACTGATGCTCGGAGATGGGTAGGGGATGGAACCAAGGAATGGTGATCAGAGGTGGGTAGGGGATGGAACCAAGGAATGGTGATCGGAGGTGGGTAGGGGATGGAACCAAGGAACTTGCTTGGAGGTGGGTAGTGGATTGAACCAAGGAATGGTGATCAGAGGTGGGTAGGTGATGGAACCAAGCAACGGTGCTCGGAGGTGGGTAGGGGATGGAACCAAGGAATGGTGCTCAGAGGTGGGTAAGGGATGGAACCAAGGAACGGTGCTCAGAGGGGGGTAGGGCATGGAACAAAGGAATGGTGCTCCGAGGTGGGTAGGTGATGGAACCAAGGAACAGTACTCGGAGGTGGGTAGGGGTGGAAAAAAAGGGGTGACTCGGAAAGGGGGAGTTCCTGCACCTATTCTCGGAGAAAATGAATGATAGGCCCCTTTTAACTGTAAGCTGAGATAGTTGTATATGTGAAAGACTTAGAAGTGAAATATTTAAAACATTTATTTTATTATACTCGAGTCCAACCGTAATAAAGAGAGGAATTCCGTACAAGGCCGCTATACATTCACTTTATAGAATGCCCCAGCTGGTATGTTTCGTTCTAATCTCAGTCTCCCATGTTTACCGTTTGCCTTAATTCGATCCCCGTGTTTGCTTTCTATTTAAGTTGTGTAATACAGTACAATTCTGCCAGCCTCACACTCCCTCCCAACATGTATTATCAGCAGGAAAATAATTGAAATGCCAAAATTCCTGTTTATTCTGGGTGGGAATTGTCTTGATTCATTTCAATCTGCAAAACACCTTTTTATGTCAAAGCACTTATATTGTTAATGGAATGTCAGTCTGTGCGAGCTGGAGAGAGGATTCTATAATTTATAGCCGTGTGTGGGTGTTTGTGTGGCATTCAGCCCTCAAATATGGAATAGTATCTACCTAGAGGTGATGGAATGCTGTCTTTACGCCTTCGGGAGTGGTGGTGGTCAATTTTCTCGATATAGGGGGTCCTTAAGTGATATCCTTCAAATCATCAAAGGGTCATATATAATATTCATTGGCTTTAATGCTACAGAAAACTCCCAGAACATGCTATAGGAGTTATTGAAGACTGGTAAATAATTTGGGCTTGTCCAAACCCGGAAGTTAGTTTTCATTGCTGAGCCATTTTTGGCGGTGGGGGTAGGTCAGAAGAACCCATGTTTGTTCGAACCCAGAAGTTAGCTGTCATTGCTGAGCCATTTGGAGACGGGATTAGGAGAGAACACAAGTTTGTTCGAACCCAGAAGTTAGCTTTCATAGCTGAGCCAGTGGCAGTGCGTCCAAATTCGGCGCAGGAGCGCCGCCCCCTCTCTCCTGCACCGTCACTCAATACATAGATTCATGCATTGCATGAATCTATGTATTGTCGCCGTTGCCGCCCACTATTCAGGTGGCCGGCCCCTTTGGAGCGCCGGCCATCTGAATAACAGCAGTGGGTGTGTTTTGGAAGTGCCTGATGAGAGCCAGCGGCTCTGATAGGTTTCCAGATTACAGCCTGTGGGCTCTAATTGGCTTTCACAGGGTGTGCGTTCCCTGGTTAACACTGACACGCGTCTCACCCAATCAGGTTCACCGGGTCTGGTTACCGGTCACCTGATTGGCTGAAGCGTCATCGAGGGAGAAGACATTGAGGGATCGTGGAGGAGGATGGCTGACCCTGAGAAAGGTAAGTGCCGGGCGGGGGGTCTATCCGGCGGTATTTTGGGGGAATCTGGCTGCATTTTATGGGGCAAACTGGCAGCATATTATGGGGGGCAAACTGGCAGCATATTATGGGGCAAACTGGTGGCAATTGATGGGCACAGTGGCGACAATTGATGGGCACAGTGACTGCGTTTTGATGGCACAATGGCGACGTTTGATGGCACAGTAGCTGCGTTTGATGGCACAGTGGCTGCGTTTGATGGCACAGTGGCGACAATTAATTTCACAGTGGCTGCGTCTGATGGCACAGTGGCTTTGTTTGGTGGCACAGTGGCGACAATTGATGGCACAGTGGCTGCGTGTGATGGCACAGTGGCGACAATTGATGGCACAGTGGCTGCGTTTGATGGCACAGTGGCTGCGTGTGATGGCACAGTGGCTGTGTGTGATGGCACAGTGGCTGCGTTTGGTGGCACAGTGGCGACAATTGATGGCACAGTGGTGACAATTAATGGCACAGTGGCTGCGTTTGATGGCACAGTGAGGCTGCAATTGATGTGGTTTTTTTTCGTTTGTTTGCGTCCCCCCCAAAAAAAATTGAGCACCAGTCGCCACTGAGCTGAGACATTTGGAGATGGGATTAGGTCAGAACCCAAGTTTGTTAGAACCCTAGACCCCAGAAGTTAGCTAGCATTGCTTAGCTAAAGTTTGTTAGAACCCAGAGGTTAGCTGCCATTGCTGAGCCTTTTGGAGATAGGGCTAGAAGAGAACACAAGTTTGTTCGAACCCAGAAGTTGGCTGCCATTGCTGAGTCAAATTTTTTAGAACCCAGATGTTAGCTGCCATTGCTGAGCCATTTGGAGATGGAATTAGGTCAGGCACTGGATCAAAGGAGAGGTCACTAGGCAGCATAGATGGTCCTGCAGAAAGCACGTGGACCTGTCATTTGAACACTTAGCAACCCGAACATTAGCACTTTAAGACAGTGCCACCTCTATGACTGGCTATGGCCCACAGAGGGGAAGATCCACCCTATAACATGGAATCGGTGAGTGTGGAATAAGGAAGATATCTCTAAGGTGAAAAAACATCTGATGATACCCCCCCCCCCCCTCCCGGGTTATACTTACCTGACCCGTCAAAAGTCCCGCACTCGGTCCCAAAATCCTCTTTGCCGCTCAGCCTGGCCGCTGATTGGCTAGAGCGGATGGATTGAGAGCAGTGCAAGCCATTGGCTGGCGCTGCTGTCAATCACATCCAGTGACGCGGCGCACCGAGGGGCAGGGCTGAGTGATACAGTGAGCAGCTATGGCCGTTCGCTGTATCACAGGAGCGCGCCCGCAAGGACTCATCACCATGTGAGCTCTCTCGCAAGAATGTGGTGAGTTCTTGCAGGGAGGACCAGAGACAGCCGCCGAGGGACCCCAGAAGACATGGATCGGGGCCACTCTGTGCAAAACGAACTGCACAGTGGAGGTAAGTATAACATGTTTGTTATTTTAAAGAAAAACTTTTTTTTCCCCTATAGTAACCCTTTAACTTGCTAGAAGGGGCAGTAACAATGCCACACAACGAGTAAAATATATGGCTTTTTTTTTTTACGTGATTAAAATTGTAAGAAACTGCTCCATGCCAGCAGCATGCTGAAGTGCCCAACTGCTGCTTTTACACAGAGTGAGGTGCTCTGGGTCTTCAGCAGCCTGACCCATTCCCTGCAAAGTGTGGCAATCAACAATGCTGCTAAACATGTTAATGAATGACTTGTATAGCGCAACTCATGCGAACTGAATCGCCTCTGGGCGCTTTTTCCAGCCAGAGTCTGCTTGGCTGGTGCGGTCATTTTACCCCGTAGGATCGTGACACGCTTGGGACACACAGTCATACACACAGATATACATATATATACTGGGCTAATTTGGACAAGATCCAATTTACCTACCAGCATGTCTTTGGAGTGTGAGAGGAAACCGGAGTACCCGGAGGAAACCCACACATGCACAGGGAGAACATGCAAACTCCAGGCAGATGGTGTCGTGGTCGGGATTCGAACCAGCGACCCTTTTGCTGCTAGATGAAAGCGCTAACCACTACACCACTGTGCTGCCCTCAATGTTTCTTCTTTAATTACTGTGTAAGAGCAGCAGTTTGACTCTCAAGTGTGCTGTTGGCACTGGGCAGCTGCTAAGAGAGCATGAACCTCGTTGATAAGAGTAAGATGCAGAAGGTGTATTAGACCCCTTGAGACCCCGATGGTTGTTCTCTATGTGAGAGCAGCAGGTTGGCTCTCCAGTGTGCTGCTGACACATGGCAGCTTCTTACAGCTTTGAACACAGAAAAATAAAAATAAATCTCCTATAGGTCTTTTTGTCATGAATTTTGATTGTATATAAACTTTTATATGGTCTTTGGTAAAGGAAAAGGGGATAATTTACGGTGCAATTTAAAGGGGAGTTCCACCCACAATTTCACTTTTTAAATATAAATACCCCTGTAATACACAAGCTTAATGTAGTCTATTAAAGTTAGTCTGTAAACTAAGGTCCGTTTTGTTAGGTTGTTAGAGCATTTAGTTAGTTTATAAGCTAGAAATAGACTGTGGCCATCTTAAGTGTGGGCATCATGAAGCCAGACTGTATGACTTCCTGGATTTCAGCCTTGCAGATCTCGCACATGCTCAGGGCTGCACAAGCGATGTAATAGGTTTCAGTCAGGTTTCCATAGCAACGGGAGTGTCAGAGGAAGTTGCCGCCCCTTCTCTATTCAAATAGGCTATTTGCAAGGACTACTGGGATACATGATGCCTATCCCAGAAACCCTTGCGAATAGCCTTGTGACTTAATAGCCTAGGCTAATAAGGAGGAGGAAGTAATGAAGGACTACAAAATAAAGGTATTTACAAGCAACAAAATAAATAAAAATTGTCCATTCTGAACACTATGAGATTAGGGCATGCAGCACAGACAAACATAAAAAAATGGGTGGAACTCCACTTTAAATTGGTGGAAATGATGAGAAAGAACAATGTCTTTGTTATAAAAATACAAAATACATTTTATTTAATACATAGGAATTTGCAAAAAAGATATATATTAAAATCTAATGTTCAATTGATTTCACGGATATCAATGGTCATCAGCAGGCGAGATTGTGGTAAACTTAACAGGAAAATCGCATATCCCCACATGTTTCGCGGGGTTCCGCTTCCTCAGGGGAAAACGATATCCAATTTAATTTAATAACTAGATAAAGAACATACATACATTAGCCATATACAATACAACCATGCTACAAAAACATTGGGCCAGATCCACAGAGAGAGTACGCCGGCGTATCTACTGATACGCCGGCGTACTTTCAAATTTCCCGCGTCGTATCTTTAGTTTGAATCCTCAAACCAAGATACGACGGCATCTGGGTTTGATCCGACAGGGGTGCGGCTTCGTACGCCTTCGGATCGTAGATGCAATACTTCGGCGTCCGCTGGGTGGAGTTTGCGTCGTTTTCCGCGTCGGGTATGCAAATTAGCTATTTCCAACGATCCACGAACGTACGCGCGGCCGTCGCATTCTCTTACGTTGTCTCTAGTCGGCTTTTTCCGGCGTATAGTTAAAGCTGGTATTTTGCGGCGTAAAGTTAGACTTGCCATGTTAAGTATGGCGGTCGTTCCCGCGTCGAAATTAGATTTTTTATTTTTTTTTGCGTAAGTCGTCCGTGAATAGGGATGGACGTAACTCACGTCTAAGTTCAAAAAATGACGTTGTTGCGACGTCATTTAGCGCAATGCACGGCGGGAAATTTAGGGACGGCGCATGCGCAGTTCATTCGGCGCGGGGACGCGCTTCATTTAAATGAATCACGCCCCCTACCTGCCCAATTTGAAATACGCGTCGAGAAATACACTACGCCGCCATAACTTACGGCGCAAAATCTTCCTGGATTCGAAAATGCGCCAGGTAAGATACGGCGGCGTAGCGTATCTCTGATACGCTGCGCCAGGGCAATTCTCTGTGAATTTGGACCATTGTTCTTTCTCATCATTTCCACCAATTTAAATTGCACCGTAAATTATCCCCTTTTCCTTTACCAAATTCTACAATTATTTGGGATTAGGTGCCTTCTTATATGGGTGATTCTATCAGTGTCGGACTACAAAAAAATATTTTATATGGTCTATTCCCATGCTACCTATGATAAGCACTGTGTGCAAAACGCGTCAGTTTGTTCTTTAATGTCTGTTTACCTATGCATATCTGTGCATCTTTACAATTAACAAAGCCAAGCAGAACAAACAAGACTGGGGCCCAGATTCTCAAAGGGCTTACGAAGGCGAAACGCAATGTACGCCGTCGTAAGTCCTAATCTTGGCCGTCGTATCTATGCGACTGATTCTTAGAATCAGTTACGCATAGATATCCATTAGATCCGACAGGCGTAAGTCTCTTACGCTGTCGGACCTTAAATGCAATTTTTTTTTTCGCCGCTAGGTGTCGCCTCCATCGTTTTCCCCGTCGTGTATGCAAATTAGCAAAATACGCGAATTCCCGAACGTACGCGTGGTCGACGCAGTGAAAGTAAAGTTGCCCCTGCTATATGAGGGGCAACCAATGTTAAGTATGGCCGTCGTTCCCGCGTTGAAATTTAAAAATTTACGTTGTTTGCGTAAGTCGTCGGTGAATGGGGCTGGACGCCATTTACGTTCACGTCGAAACCAATGACGTCCTTGCGACGTCATTTAGCGCAATGCACGTCGGGAAATTTTAGGGACGGCGCATGCGCACTACGTTCGGCGCGGGAACGCGCCTAATTTAAATGCTCCACGCCCCCTACCTGGCTCATTTGAATTAGGCGGGCTTGCGCCGGGGGATTTACGCTACGCCGCCGCAACTTTACAGGCAATTTTGTGAATAAAGCACTTGCCAGTAAAACTAGGGACGGCGTAACGTAAAGCAGATACGTTACGCCCGCACAGTTTTACGCCCAGATATGAGAATCTGGGCCAATAAGGCTGTTTCCTTTTACTAGAATCTTGTTGAATATACCAGCAACAGACAAGGTCTGAAATCCGCAATCTATGAAGCATGGGGGGTGCAAAGTCGGCTTCATTGTAGCGGGAAGGTTTATGTTGACTACGTTATGTTTAATATACCCTCAAGACCTTCCGTATTATTCTTCTACCAATTTGTTAAGTCACTTGATTACAAAGGGTAATTCCTTTATCAATGTGGCAATAAGCCGGGATAATTAGGGCCCGAGATAACAGATGAGAGAGAAACAATGTCATCAATTACTAAACACAAAAACACAACAATAGCGAGCAAAATCAAAACATAGCGCCTTTTTTTCACATTTTCTTCTCACCACAAAAGCGTCCTGACAACAGAAACAGATAATGGCGTGCATTGTGATCGGCGGTAATTGTGTGCGAGTCAGAGGGAAAACGAATATGCTAATCTTCCACATCTTAAGTGAAACATCAATTAGGAGTTCAAGCCGGGCTAAGCGCCAAAGACATATGGCGAGTGGGAGAATACAAGTCGATTCTCCATGAACAGAGAGCTTGCATGCCATCAGACTCGGAAGACGGAGGATTTTGGCAAGAAAGAGACTCGAAAGGTTACAGAATAGACATGACGCAAGCCTGCAAAGACGTCATTAGGGCCAATTCACAAAGGTCACCATTAAAAGAGTAGAAGATAAATTGGACCTTCACTCAAAAAAAAGTGTCCATTGTCCCATCCCCCCCCCCCCCTCCTATTTTTTGTTTATTTACCTTTTTTTGTTCTTCACTCCTGCCCCCCTACCTCTATTCTTGACAAGTTGTGAACGACATCGGCCTAGACATAGGTGTGCGCAGCTTATTGCATTAGGGTGTGTACCCCAAAGCTCAAACACACATGTATGTGTGTACAGGCCCGTCGGAACCCGACAGGCAAACCAAGCAATTGCCTGGGGCCCCCGAGCTGGCCAGGGGCCCCCGCGCTAGCCAAGGGGCCCCAGCAGGGAGGGCCCTTGCCGCATCGCTGCGTCCTCCTGCAGTCCGGTCGGCCGTGTACCATAACCGCGCGGTACAGGAGAATCAGGTTCCTGTTCCCGGCTGGACTGACAGGAAGTGCACACACTGTGTGTTCACTTCCTCTCAGTCCGGCCCCGGGAACAGCAAACTGAATGCCCTGTACCGCGCGGTTATGTTACACGGCCGACCGGACTGCAGGAGGACGCAGCGATGCGGCAAGGGCCCTCCCTGCTGGGGCCCCTTGGCTAGCTCGGGGGCCCCTGGCCAGCTCGGGGGCCCCAGGCAATTGCTTGCCCTCCCTGCTGGGGCCCCTGTGCGGACACCAGGATACCAGGATAGAGGTAAGCCGACAAAAACAACCCCCCCCCCCCCCCCCGCTTCTCAACTAGAAAAGTGATTTTTTTTTTGCTTGGGGCCCCCTAATATCTTCAAACGGCCCTGTGTGTGTGTATATATATATATATATAGCGGTAGGGCAATGGATGATGGCAGTGTCAATAGACAATGTAGAAGTAGACAATGCCAGTAGGGCAGAAGTTGGAGCCAGTAGAGCAGTGGACGGTTTCAGTAGGGTAGAGATTGGTGTCAGTAGTTTATTTTTATTATTTTTACTTTTTTACATTTTTATTTTTTATTGGTTTTTACAGTAATTTATTTTTTATTTTTTTTACAGTTTTTTTTAGGAGCCCCATTGAGGGTCTTTGGTTAAATATCAGGGGGTAGATCCACGTACCTACGCTGCACCCGGCGCAGATGTCAGATACGCTACGCCGCTGTAACTTACTTTTTGTTGGTTTGAATCCTCAACGAATTTGCACCGTAAGTTACGGCGGCGTAGTGTATTTCTCGCGGCGTAAGGGCGCGGAATTCAAATTTGGCGGGTAGGGGGCGTGTTTCATTTAAATGAAGCGCGTCCCCGCGCCGAACGAACTGCGCATGCGCCGTCCATACAATTTCCCACCGTGCATTGCGCTAAATGACATCGCAAGGACGTCATTGGTTTTGACGTGAACGTAAATGGCGTCCAGCCCCATTCACGGACGACTTACGCAAACGATGTAAAATTTGCAAAATTAGACGCGGGAACGACGGTCATACTTAACATTAAGTACGCCACCAGATAGCAGCTTTAAAGCGGATGTGCCATGGGAAAAAAATATTAAAAGCCAGCAGCTACAAATACGGCAGCTGCTGACTTTTAATATAAGGACACTTACCTGTCCTGGAGTCCAGCGCCGATCGCAGCACAGGACGAGCGATCGCTCGTCTCTCTGCTGCTCCCCCCGCCATCCACGCTGAGGGAACCAGGAAGTGAAGCGCTGTGGCTTCACTGCCCGGTTCCCTACGGCGCATGCGCTAGTCGCGCCGCGCCAGCCGATTGGCTCCCGCTGTGTGCTGGGAGCTGAGTGTAAATACCTGTCTTTAGACAGGTATCTGCACCCCCCTCCCCCCTGAAAGGTGTCAAATGTGACACCGGAGGGGGGGAGGGTTCCGATCAGCGGGACTCCACTTTAGGGTGGAGAACCGTTTTAACTATACGCCGGAAAAAGCCGAACGGAAACGACGTAAAAAAATGCGACGGTCGCTCGTACGTTCGTGGATCGTCGGAAATAGCTAATTTGCATACTCGACGCAGAATACAACGGAAACGCCACCTAGCGGCCGCCGGAAAGTTGCATCTAAGATCCGACGGCGTACTAAGGCGTACGCCTGTCGGATCTAACACAGATGCCGTCGTATCTTGTTTGGTGGATACCAAAACAAAGATACGACACGCAAAATTTGAAATTACGCGGCGTATCAAGTGATACGCCGGCGTAATTTCCTCGAGGATCTGCCCCCAGGGGTCTAAACAGGCCCCTGATGTTTCACTTTTGAGACAGAAAACGGAACTGAGGACAGAGATTCCATTTCTCTGCAGCCAAAAAGCAGGGGGAATCTGCACAGGGTGACCCTGTGCACACACCTATGGGCCTAGAGCATCCTTGGATATGTACCTCACATATTCCAGGAGGTATAAGCTGAGGTTTTGAACAGTGCTGGTTGGAGGACCTGACACTGCATCATAAGCTAAGGTGACCAGATTTTTTAAATGAAATCCGGGGACATATTTTTTCTTTACTAGTAATGGCAACAATCAGCGACTCTCTGCCCGTCTCCACCCGCCTCACAGCCTCTCAAGTCTTACTCTTTGGGCCCCGGCTACTACTGGGTGGGGAGCGGAGGAAGATCACTCCGCCAGGGAAGGCAAGGAGATAGGCAGGCGGCTGGCCAGGATTTGAGCCAAGGCAGAAGAACATGCGAGCGGAGCTGAATGGCACTAGCAGTGTTAATTTCATCGACTAAAATACAACTAAAACAAAAACAATTGAGATGACTAAAATACGACTAAAACTAAAATGGCATTTAAAAATACTAAAATGGGACTTAAACGAAAATGCCATTTTAATCAAAAGACAAAAACGAATGCCTCATACACACGACCGGTTTTTCCATCGGGATAAACACTGACGGGTTTTTTCCGACGGAATTCCGCTCAAGCTGTCTTGCATACACACGGTCACACTAAAATCCGAGCGTCAAGAACGCGGTGATGTAAAACACTAATGCCGCGTACAGACGGACGTTTTTTGTGATGAAAAAAAACGGCGTTTTTGAAAACGTCATTTAAAATTACCGTGTGTGGGGAAAATGTCGTTTTATGTCTTCTGAAAAACGACCAAAAAAAATTTGAACATGCTCGAATTTTTTGTGTCGTTTTTCAAAACGTAGTTTTTTGTGTCAATGAAAATGATAGTGTGTGGGCAAAACGACGTTTTTAAACCTGTGCATGCTCAGAAGCAAGTTATGAAGCTAGCTTCAATGGAAAAGAGTGCTAAACGTTACCGCGCTTTGCTAGAGCATTTTGAAAAAACGATGGTGTGTAGGCAACGTCGTTTTTGAAAATGAAGTTTCAAAAACTTCATTTTATTTCATGATTCAAAACGTCGTTTTTTTTTCATCACAAAAAACGACCATCTGTACGCGGCATAAGACGAGCCGAGAAAATTAAGTTATATGCTTCCGAGCATGTCGAATGGATTCCGAGCATGCGTAGTTTTTAGTCCGTCGGAATTGCATCCAGACGAATGGAAATTTTCATCGAAAAAAAAGAGAATATGTTGGGGAAGATCCTCAAAGATCTGCACCGGCGCAGCGTATCTGAGATACGCTATGCCGCCATAACTTACCTGGCTTTGGTTTGAATCCAGAAAGAATTTGCGCCGTAAGTTACGGCGGCGTAGTGTATCTCTCGCGGCGTAAGGGCGCGGAATTCAAATGCGGCGAGTAGGGGGCGTGTTTCATTTAAATGAAGCGCGTCCCCGCGCCGAACAAACTGCGCATGCCCCGTCAATCAAAACTCCCAGGGTGCATTGCTCCAAATGACGTCGCAAGGACGTCATTGTTTTCGACGTGAACGTAAATGGCGTCCAGCCCCATTCACAGATGACTTACGCAAACAACGTAAAAATGTCAAAATTATACGCGGGAACGACGGCCATACTTAAAGCGGGGGTTCGCCCGGATAAAAAAAAAAAAAACGTTTTTTTTTATTAGACCATTAAATTCGGCATCGTAGCGCGAGCTACGGTATGCCGGTCTTACATTTTTTATGCCCGTACTCACTGCGGTATCGCTGATTGAAGAATCCGGGGAATGGGCGTTCCTATGGTGAGAGAAGGTGATTGACGGCCGGCCCTGGCACGTCACGCTTCTCCGGAAATAGCCGAAATAGGCTTGGCTATTCACGGCGCCTGCGCATAGCCTGTGCGCAGGCGTCGTGAATAGCCGAGACCTACTCCGGCTGTCTTCGGGGAGCGTGACGTGCCAGAGCCGGCCGTCAATCATCCTCCCTCTCCATAGGCACGCCCATTCCCCGCGGGAGTCGATTTCTTCAATCAGCGATACCACAGTGAGTACGGGGATTAAAAATTTAAGACCGGCATACCGTAGCTCGCGCTACGATGCCGAATTTAATGGTCTAATGATTGAAAGGAGGGTGAACTACCGCTTTAACATTGAGTACGCCACCAGATAGCAGCTTTAACTATACGCCGGAAAAAGCCGAACAGAAACGACGTAAAAGAATGCGACGGCCGCTCGTATGTTCGTGGATCGTCCGAAATAGCTAATTTGCATACTCGCCGCGGATTACGCCGTGAACGCCACCCAGCGGCCGCCGGAAAATTGCATCTTAGATCCGAAGGCGTACTAAGGCTTACGCCTGTCGGATCTAACACAGATGCCGTCGTATCTTGTTTGGTGGATACCAAAACAAAGATACGACGCGCAAAATTTGAAATTACGCGGCGTATCAACAGATACGCCGGCGTAATTTCTTTGAGGATCTGCCCCGTTCTCTTTCTAAGTCTGTCGGAATTTTCGTCCGAAAAAGTCTGATGGGGCCTACACACGTTCAGGATATTCAAAGAAAAAATTCCGTCTGACTTTTTCCACCTAAAATTCCGAGCCTGTGTATGCCACATAAATTGAAATTTGACTTTAAAATTAACACTGGTCTGTAATGCATGTTCATACCTCAATTCCATAAATAAACACATTTGAGATTTTTCACTCCAGCAGTATATAATGAGTTTGGAAATCGTACAGAAGTGTAACTAATGCATTACAATTTAATTACACCCATTAGATTTTAGACGACTAAAATTAGTTATAGTCGACTAAAATGTACTGGAGATTTAGTCAACTAAATACGACTAAAACAATTGCAGAAGACTAAAACGGGACTAAAACTAAAATGCCATTTAAGTCCTAAGACTAATAGCTGGATTCAGATAGCTTTACGCCGGCGTATCAGTAGATACGCCGACGTAACTCTGAATCTACGCCGTCCTAAATTTAAGCGTATTCTGGAAACCAGACACGCTTAAATTAGGCTAAGATACGAGCGGCGTAAGTCTCCTACGCCGTCGTATCTTAGGGTGCAATATTTACGCTGGCCGCTAGGTGGCGCTTCCGTTGAGTTCGGCGTAGAATATGCAAATGACTAAATACGCCGATTCAGAAACGTACGTGTGCCCGGCGCACTTTTTTTACGTCGTTTACGTACAGCTTTTTCCGGCGTAAAGTTAGTCGAACAAATAGCTGGCCTAGTCAATGTTAAGTATGGCCGTCGTTCCCGCGTCGAAATTTGAATTTTTTACGTCGTTTGCGTAAGTCGTCTGTGAATGGGGCTGGACGTAATTTACGTTCACCTTGAAACCAATACGTCCTTGCGGCGTACTTTGGAACAATGCACACTGGGATATGTACACGGACGGCGCATGCGCTGTTCGTAAAAATTGTCAATCGCGTCGGGTCACCAATCATTTACATAAAACAGACCCCCCTCATCCTCATTTGAATTAGGCGCGCTTACGCCGGCCCCATTTACGCTACGCCGCCGTAACTTAGGAGGAAAGTGCTTTGTGAATACAGCACTTGCCTCTCTGACTTACGGCGTCATAGCGTAAATACGATACGCTACGCCGCCTCAAAGATGCGCCCGGCTACCTGAATCCAGCTATAAGACTAAATCGAAATTTTCTGCCAAAAGTAACACTGGGCACTAGTAGGGAAGGAACTAATAGGTAGATTCAGGTACATGGGTGTAAACTTGCGGCGGCGTAGCTTAGCCTGTTTAGGCTACGCCGCCGTAAGTTAGCTAGGCAAGTACATGATTCTCAATGTACTTGCCTGCTAATATACGGCGGCGTACAGGGGCGTAACTAGAAATCACAGGGCCCCATAGCAAAATGTTGTATGGGCCCCCCCCCCCCCCCAGAAAAAAAAATCACGCCCACCAAAATGACCCACATCCTTTATTTGATATCGTTATAACTAAAGAGGACCTGTCATGGCTCTATACATGTATGTAGAAGTATAAAGAGGACCTGTCATGGCTCTATACATGTATGTAGAAGTATAAAGAGGACCTGTCATGGCTCTATCCTAGTGATTAGGAACAGAGATCTCTCTCCTCCTCCAGTCAGTCCCACCCCCCCAGTTAGAAACACCTCCCAGGGAACACATTTAACCCCTTCCCTGACAGTGACATTTACACATTAATCAGTGCATTTTAATAGTACAGATCGCTGTATAAATGTGAATGGTCCCAAAAATGTGTCAAAAGTTTCTGACCTGTCCACCGCAATGTCGCAGTCTCACAAAAAATAAAACAGATCACTGCCATTACTAGTAAAAAAAATAATAATAATAAAAATGCTTGAAGTGCATAATTTCTATTATTACATTGTTATATAAAATAGTTCAACTCACCATATTGCAGAATCAGTAGGAGCCCCGAGCGTGTCACTTGCCAACATCACCTGCCTTCAGATGCGGATTGTCACTTGCCGCGTCACCAGATGCGGGTTGTCACCTGCCACACATTGCAGATTGTTACTTGCCACCTGCCACACAATGCAGATTGTTACTTGCCACAATGTCACACATTGAGGATTGTCACTTGCCATCTGCCACACAATGCAGATTGTCACTTGCCACAACGCCACCTGCCACACATTGTCACTTGCCACAACGTCACCTGCCACACGTAGCAGATTGTCACTTGCCACATCACCTGCCACGCATTGTGGATTGCCACTTGCTGTGTCCCAGAGTAAAGGCAGGCAGCAGAGAGATAATGTAATCTCTATGCTGCCCGCACAGTGGGGACAGAACTGCAATGATGCAGATGATGTCATCTCTCTGCTCCCCCGCCCGCTGATTGGCAAGCAAGCCCGCTCACCTGCTGACTGTCCCGCCCGCTGACTGTTCTCCTGTTCTGCCCGCTACACCCAGGTGAATGGAGCGTGCTGGCAGAACAGGTGGATCGGGCTGGCTGGCGGGTGGGCATCAATTTGCCTCACAGTGCAGCGCGGAGCGGGCAGAACGGGTTGGCAACAATTTGTCTCACAGTGCAGCGGGGAGTGGAGCGGGCTGGCGGAAATTTGCCCCTCAGTGCAGGCAGGGCCGGTGCTAGGCAATTTGGCGCCCTAGGCAAGACCAGCTACATGCGCCCCCCCCAAAGAAAATGTCCCTGCGTCCATCATATGTAATGTGCACCAGTAAATTTAAGGGGGTGGGGTGGTATGAAGATTACAGGGGGTGGTAGGAAGATGACAGGGGTGGGTGGTAGGGAGCTGACAGGGGTGGGTGGTAGGAAGCTGGCAAAGGTGGGCGGCAGGAAGAAGACAGGGAGGATGGAGATGACAGGGGTGGGTGGTAGGAAGCTGACAGTGGTGGGTGGTAGGAAGCTGACAGGGGTGGGTGGTAGGAAGCTGACAGGGAGGATGGAGATGACAGGGGTGGGTGGTAGGAAGATGACAGGGAGGATGGAGATGACAGGGGTAGGTGGTAGGAAGATGACAGGGAGGATGGAGATGACAGGGGTGGATGGTAGGAATATGACAGGGAGGATGGAGATGACAGGGGTGGATGGTAGGAATATGACAGGGAGGATGGAGATGACAGGGGTGGGTGGTAGGAAGCTGACAGGGAGGATGGAGATGACAGGGGTGGGTGGTAGGGAGGTGACAGGGAGGATGAAGATGACAGGTGTGGGTGCAGGAAGCTGACAGGGAGGATGGAGATGACAGGGGTGGGTGCAGGAAGCTGACAGGGAGGATGGAGATGACAGGGGTGGGTGAAGGAAGCTGACAGGGAGGATGGAGATGACAGGGGTGGGTGGTAGGAAGCTGACAGGGAGGCTGGAGATGACAGGGGTGGGTGCAGGAAGCTAACAGGGAGGATGGAGATGACAGGGGTGGGTGCAGGAAGCTAACAGGGAGGATGGAGATGACAGGGGTGGGTGCAGGAAGCTGACAGGGAGGATGGAGATGACAGGGGAGGGTGCAGGAAGCTGACAGGGAGGATGGAAATGACAGGGGTGGGTGCAGGAAGCTGACAGGGAGGATGGAGATGACAGGGGAGGGTGCAGGAAGCTGACAGGGAGGATGGAGATGACAGGGGAGGGTGCAGGAAGCTGACAGGGAGGATGGAGATGACTGGGGTGGGTGCAGGAAGCTGACAGGGAGGATGAAAATGACAGGGGTGGGTGCAGGAAGCTGACAGGGAGGATGGAGATGACAGGGGTGGGTGGTAGGGAGCTGACAAAGGTGGGTGGCAGGAAGAAGACAGGGAGGATGGAGATGACAGGGGTGGGTGGTAGGAAGCTGACAGGGAGGATGGAGATGACAGGGGTGGGTGGTAGGAAGCTGACAGGGAGGATGGAGATGACAGGGGTGGGTGGTAGGAAGAAGACATGGAGAATGGAGATGACATGGGTGGGTGGTAGGAATCTGACAGGGAGAATGGAGATGACAGGGGTGGATGGTAGGAAGCTGACAGGGAGGATGGAGATGACAGGGGTGGGTGGTAGGGAGGTGACAGGGAGGATGGAGATGACAGGGGTGGGTGGTAGGAAGCTGACAGGGAGGATGGAGATGACAGGGGTGGGTGCAGGAAGCTGACAGGGAGGATGGAGATGACAGGGGAGGGTGCAGGAAGCTGACAGGGAGGATGGAGATGACAGGGGTGGGTGCAGGAAGCTGACAGGGAGGATGGAGATGACAGGGGTGGGTGGTAGGAATCTGACAGGGAGAATGGAGATGACAGGGGTGGATGGTAGGAAGCTGACAGGGAGGATGGAGATGACAGGGGTGGGTGGTAGGGAGGTGACAGGGAGGATGGAGATGACAGGGGTGGGTGGTAGGAAGCTGACAGGGAGGATGGAGATGACAGGGGTGGGTGCAGGAAGCTGACAGGGAGGATGGAGATGACAGGGGAGGGTGCAGGAAGCTAACAGGGAGGATGGAGATGACAGGGGAGGGTGCAGGAAGCTGACAGGGAGGATGGAGATGACAGGGGAGGGTGCAGGAAGCTGACAGGGAGGATGGAGATGACAGGGGAGGGTGCAGGAAGCTGACAGGGAGGATGGAGATGACAGGGGAGGGTGCAGGAAGCTAACAGGGAGGATGGAGATGACAGGGGAGGGTGCAGGAAGCTGACAGGGAGGATGGAGATGACAGGGGGTGATAATATGTATGACAGGCCTCAGAAGTAGGGTGGTGGGATCATGACATGGAGAATGGAGATGACAGGGGTGGGTGGTAGGAATCTGACAGGGAGAATGGAGATGACAGGGGTGGATGGTAGGAAGCTGACAGGGAGGATGGAGATGACAGGGGTGGGTGGTAGGGAGGTGACAGGGAGGATGAAGATGACAGGGGTGGGTGGTAGGAAGCTGACAGGGAGGATGGAGATGACAGGGTGGGTGCAGGAAGCTGACAGGGAGGATGGAGATGACAGAGGTGGGTGCAGGAAGCTGACAGGGAGGATGGAGATGACAGGGGTGGGTGCAGGAAGCTGACAGGGAGGATGGAAAAGACAGTGGTGGGTGGTAGGAAGCTGACAGGGAGGATGGAGATGACAGGGGTGGGTGCAGGAAGCTGACAGGGAGGATGGAGATGACAGGGGAGGGTGCAGGAAGCTAACAGGGAGGATGGAGATGACAGGGGAGGGTGCAGGAAGCTAACAGGGAGGATGAAGATGACAGGGGAGGGTGCAGGAAGCTAACAGGGAGGATGGAGATGACAGGGGAGGGTGCAGGAAGCTGACAGGGAGGATGGAGATGACAGGGGAGGGTGCAGGAAGCTGACAGGGAGGATGGAGATGACAGGGGAGGGTGCAGGAAGCTAACAGGGAGGATGGAGATGACAGGGGAGGGTGCAGGAAGCTGACAGGGAGGATGGAGATGACAGGGGAGGGTGCAGGAAGCTGACAGGGAGGATGGAGATGACAGGGGAGGGTGCAGGAAGCTGACAGGGAGGATGGAGATGACAGGGGAGGGTGCAGGAAGCTAACAGGGAGGATGGAGATGACAGGGGAGGGTGCAGGAAGCTGACAGGGAGGATGGAGATGACAGGGGGTGATAATATGTATGACAGGCCTCAGAAGTAGGGTGGTGGGATCATGACATGGAGAATGGAGATGACAGGGGTGGGTGGTAGGAATCTGACAGGGAGAATGGAGATGACAGGGGTGGATGGTAGGAAGCTGACAGGGAGGATGGAGATGACAGGGGTGGGTGGTAGGGAGGTGACAGGGAGGATGAAGATGACAGGGGTGGGTGGTAGGAAGCTGACAGGGAGGATGGAGATGACAGGGTGGGTGCAGGAAGCTGACAGGGAGGATGGAGATGACAGAGGTGGGTGCAGGAAGCTGACAGGGAGGATGGAGATGACAGGGGTGGGTGCAGGAAGCTGACAGGGAGGATGGAAAAGACAGTGGTGGGTGGTAGGAAGCTGACAGGGAGGATGGAGATGACAGGGGTGGTTGCAGGAAGCTAACAGGGAGAATGGAGATGACAGGGGTGGGTGGTAGGAAGCTGACAGGGAGGACTGAAATGACAGTGGTGGGTGGTAGGGAGGTGACAGGGAGGATGAAGATGACAGGGGTGGGTGCAGGAAGCTGACAGGGAGGATGGAGATGACAGGGGTGGGTGCAGGAAGCTGACAGGGAGGATGGAGATGACAGGGGAGGGTGCAGGAAGCTAACAGGGAGGATGGAGATGACAGGGGAGGGTGCAGGAAGCTAACAGGGAGGATGAAGATGACAGGGGAGGGTGCAGGAAGCTAACAGGGAGGATGGAGATGACAGGGGAGGGTGCAGGAAGCTGACAGGGAGGATGGAGATGACAGGGGAGGGTGCAGGAAGCTGACAGGGAGGATGGAGATGACAGGGGAGGGTGCAGGAAGCTAACAGGGAGGATGGAGATGACAGGGGAGGGTGCAGGAAGCTGACAGGGAGGATGGAGATGACAGCTGAGGGTGCAGGAAGCTGACAGGGAGGATGGAGATGACAGGGGAGGGTGCAGGAAGCTGACAGGGAGGATGGAGATGACAGGGGAGGGTGCAGGAAGCTGACAGGGAGGATGGAGATGACAGGGGAGGGTGCAGGAAGCTAACAGGGAGGATGGAGATGACAGGGGAGGGTGCAGGAAGCTGACAGGGAGGATGGAGATGACAGGGGAGGGTGCAGGAAGCTGACAGGGAGGATGGAGATGACAGGGGGTGATAATATGTATGACAGGCCTCAGAAGTAGGGTGGTGGGATCATCGTGCTCCTCGTCATCCCCCTGTTCCTGGCATCCCACTGGGATGCCAGGAACAGGGGGATGACGAGAAGCATGATGATGACAAGAGACAGTAGGTGGCATCACAGCATTAGGGCTGTGTGTGAGGTCATCACAGGCAGCTGGTAGCAGGGATGTTCGGGCGCCCTTGTTCAGGGAGTGACGTCACGGGAATTGGATGCTGTCAGTGTCGGGCAGCGGACCGATGATGCACAGTACCTCGAGACTGGCTCGCTGATCATCGCGTTGCTCTGGCAAGTCTTCCACACTACGGGCGTCCATCCTGGAGTCAAGGAGCTGCTCAGCAAGCATTATCCGCGCTCTGCACATGGTACTTGGTAGGAGATTCACAGAGCGCGGGGGAAGGGGAGGAGCCAGGGGAGGGGAGCACACCACCTACTGACCAAACAATTGGATGATCGAGGTTGTGACAACCTCCCAGCGCCACCTCCTCTTCCTCCACAGGACTGCGCGGCGGCAAGGCTTACAATTATTTATGTCACAAACACATTAAATGCAGGGGGAGTGGAGCGGGCGGAACGGCATGGCGGGGCTCTTCATCCTCACCGGGCCCCACTCGGCTGCGGGCCCCATAGCGCCTGCGTGGGTCGCTATGGCGGTAGTTCCGCCACTGGCGGCGTAGCCTAAAGCAGGCGGGCGTAAGGGTGCCAAATTTAAATGTCTTGGAGGGGGGCGTGTTTAATGGTAATAAGGCTTGACCTCAAGTTTTTTACATTTTTTTTTAACTGCGCGCCTACATTTCCCAGTGTGCATTGCGGCTAAGTATGCCGCACGGGCCTATTGATTTCGACGTGGACGTAAACTACGTAAATCCCGATTCGCGGACGACTTACGCAAACGATGTAAAAAATTTGAATCTCGCAGCGGGAACGGCGGCCATACTTTAACATTGTTTTTCCACCTAATAGAATACCCTCCCAGCAGCCAGCATCAGGTGGAAACTGTTTACTGGGATCAGCTGGTTGCTGGAAGACACCTGCTGGTGGAAACCGAAACTACAACCTTCCGTTTCAGGAAGCACAGTGCCACCAGCAGGTGATCCAGGTCCTAACACCCAGATTGTCAATGTATAAGAGGGAAGAGTCTTGAGCAGAGCTAAGGATTTATATGTGTTTCTATATCTATATCCTTATGTTCTTATTTTCCCTGTAACATTCCTTTAGAATTGTATATATATCAAAGATTTCCTTTGTTAGGAATCTTGTTTCTCAGGTTTCAAACCTGTATTCGGTTATGTCTACATATGTTTTATTGATATCTAAAATAGATGAAAAATGTTAAACAGTCCAACAGCCTAAGGACATTATAAAAAGGTAAGTAAAAAAAAGATAAAAAAAAAACGATGACACGTTGGGTTGGAATTAATGGAGGAGCAGAGGGGGGCGGGAAAGGGGAGGGTGATGTAGGGCTTTAATGATCAAAACATATAGCAGGTCAGGGTGTGATTCTTATGGCTGACATTTACCCAAAACCAATATAACCATTTTTGGGTGGGCCGACCTTTACATTTTTGAACAACAGGTTGAACAACTACCTTAAAAATGATATCAAATAAAAAGAGGCAAGCAGCAGATGTTTTGCGAAATCCCCAGAACAATTGAGCAGATAACGATTCGCTTTGCATAAGACGGAGTGCATATTCTAAGCCGCTAAAACAAAATCTCCAAGGTTAAACCTTCAATTAATATGAAGCGCTCAGTATTATGTGCACACTGCTTGCATATGCATGCACTGCTTAGAGGAAGCACAGGCACCGGCGTCACACCTCCACTCAGCGATGTGATCTGTGCCATGGGGGAAATGGCTTGTTCTGTTATTCTCTTTCTGGGACAAAAACATCATATTGCATTATTATAAATCACAATTTTTAATTGTGGGGGAAAAAAACAGCTTCTGTTTCATTAGAAAACATTTAACCACTTCAGCCTCAGAAGAATTTACCCCCTTCCTGACCAGAGCACTTTTTGCGATACGGCACTGCATCGCTGTAACTGACAATTGCGCATTTGTGCGACGTTGGAGGATGCAGCAATGGTCAGATAGGTCTTTAATCACCTGTTGGTCTTCTCCATTGACTTGCTTACAGATGGATGCCAGCAAGAGTGAGATAGGTCTTTCACCACCTGTTGGGCATCTCCATTGGCTTGCTTACAGAAGGATACCAGCAAGGGTGAGATAGGTCTTTCACCACCCGTTGGGCATATCCATTGGCTTGCTTACAGAAGGATACCAGCAAGGGTGAGATAGGTCTTTCACCACCCGTTGGGCATATCCATTGGCTTGCTTACAGGCGGATGCTAGCAAGGGTGAGATAGGTCCCTAATCACCTCTTGGTCTTCTCCATTGACTTTCTTACAGAAGGATGCGAGCAAGAGTGAGATAGGTCTTTCTCCACCTGTTGGTCTTCTCCATTGGCTTGCTTATAGAAGGATGCAGCAAGGGTGAGATATGCCTTTCACCACCTGTTGGTCTTCTCCATTGGCTTGCTTAAAGGATTATACCAGCAAGAGTGAGATAGGTCCTTAATCACCTGTTGGTCGTCTCCATTGACTTGCTTACAGAAGGATGCCAGCAAGAGTGAGATAGGTCTTTCACCACCTGTTGGTCTTCTCCATTGGCTTGCTTATAGAAGGATGCAGCAAGGGTGAGATATGCCTTTAATCACCTGTTGGGCATATCCATTGGCTTGCTTACAGGAGGATGTCAGCAAGGGTGAGATAGGTCCTTAATCACCTGTTGGTATTCTCCATTGACTTGCTTACAGAAGGATGCCAGCAAGAGTGAGATAGGTCTTTCACCACCCGTTGGGCATATTCATTGGCTTGCTTATAGAAGGATGCAGCAAGAGTGAGATATGCCTTTAATCACCTGTTGGGCATCTCCATTGGCTTGCTTTCAGGAGGATGCTATCAATTGTGAGATAGACCCTTCATCACCTGTTGGGCACCTCCATTGTTTTGCTTACAGGAGGATGCCATCAAGGGTGAGATAGGCCTTTAATCACCTGTTGGGCATCTCCATTGGCTTGCTCACAGGAGGATGCCAGCAAGGGTGAGATAGGCCCTTAATCACCTGTTGGGCATCTCCATTTGTTTGCTTACAGAATTATACTAGCAAGGGTGAGATAGGCCCTTAATCACCTGTTGGGCATCTCCATTGGTTTGCTTACAGAATTATACTAGCAAGGGTGAGATAGGCCCGTCACCATCTGTTGGTCTTCTCTGTTGGCTTGCTTGCAGGAGGATGGCAGCAAGGGTGGGATAGGCCCATCACCAACTAACTGTTGGGCATCTATATTGGCTTGCTTTCAGGAGGATGCCAGCAAGGGTGGGATTGGCCCCTTCACCACCTGTTGGTCTTCTCTATTGGCTTGCTTGCAGGATGATGTCAGCATAGGTCCTTCACCACCTGTTGGGCATCTCTATTGGCTTGCTTGCAGGAGGATGCCAGCAAAGGTGAGATAGGTCCCCCACCACCTGTTGGTCTCATCCACTGGCTTGCTTACAGCCAACCCGAGCGTGTCCTTGGGTTAGACAATGGATTCATTCAGAAAGATTCTGCAGCCGAAATGTTATTTCTAAGCAAGCATGTAAAGAGAATGAATAAAAATGATCGATGAGAACAGAACCCAAGAATAAAATTACCTTTATGACAATAAAACCTCCAAAAATGTCACGGGCTGTTTACAAAGAAAACATAGGGGAGAGGGAAATAAAATGTAACAGGGAGTGCGGCATGCATATCATCAATGGGGAAAACAAAGCACAAGGCACAGAAAACACAAGCAAGAAGAAAAACAGGAGGAAAATGATCCGTGAAAATGAGTAATGATAGAAGAACGTCTATGGAGTGGAGAATTGTGTCTCCAGTGGGGGGAATGAGAGCGGCAGATAGAGAGGAAGGTGTTGGGGGGGTACGGCAAAGAAAATGTTTCCTGATGAATAAAAAAAAAAAAAAACAATTTAAATTTCATATTATGCATTAACCCTGCAGGGCTGAGCGAAGCCAAACAAGCTTTACCCAGAATAAACATGAAATGGAAATCACAGAGGTAATACGTATATGTTTGTATTGCAGAGACGGAAGGAGGCGGCATTGGGGAGTGAAATGAACCCAGTAGCAGTTTAACCCCTTTCCACCAGCCATGTGCATATATGTGGTAGCACGCGGGGTGGCAGAATGTAAAAAATATAGGGGTAGATTCACGTAGGGGCGCCTAACTTTAGGGCGGCCTAGCCTAGCCTTTTTAGGCTACACCGCCGTAAATTAGTTAGGCTAGTAGTGATTCTCAAACCACTTACCTGCTAATTTTCGGCGGCGTAGCCTAAAACGAGCGGGCGTAAGAGCGCCTAATTCAAATGACTTGGAGGGGGGTGTTGTATGGAAATGAGGCTTGACGTTTTTTGACGTTTTTTGACACTGCGCATTCGCCGGGCGACTACATTTCCCAGTGCGCATTGCGGCTAAGTAGGCCGTACGGGCCTATTAATTTCGACGTGTACGTAAACAACGTAAATCCCGATTTGCGGACGACTTGCGCAAACGACGTAAAAAATTCGAACCTCGCGGCGGGAACGGCGGCCATACTTAACATTGTTATTCCACCTCATAGGTGGAATAACTTTAGGCGGCCTATCCCTTACGTAAACGACGTAATGCGACGGTGTAGGCCTGGCGTACGTTGGTGATCGGCGTATCCCCTCATTTACATAATCTACGCCGGCCGCAATGGAAGCGCCATCTAGCGGACAACAGAAACATTGCAAGCTAAGATAGAACGGCGCAAGCCGACCTATCTTAGCTTTGTTTAAGTGTATCTCTGTTTGAGAATACACTTAAACAAACGCCGGCGTAGATTCAGAGTTAGGTCGCCTTATCTACTGATAAGCCGGCCTAACTCTTTGTGAATCTACCTAATAGTTTTTTTTAAAAAAAGCGATTTTTTTTCTTTTTTTTTATCAAATACCACAAAAATAAAGCTTTATTTGTGGGGAAAAGAGGGGGGTAAGTGTTCCGGAGCTGCGGAGGGTAAAAGGCCCTTCAGGTCACTAATATTTTTTTTTTACTAGTAATGGCGGCGATCGGCGTTTTTTTTTTTTTTTCGGTACTGCGACATTATGGCGGACACTTCGGACACTTTTGACACATTTTTGGGACCATTGGAATTTTTATAGCGATCAGTGCTATAAAAAGGCACTGATTACTATAAAAATGTCGCTGGCAGGGAAGGGGTTAACACTAGGGGGCGGGGAAGGGGTTAAAGGGTCACTAAAGGATTTTTTTTTTTTAGCTAAATAGCTTCCTTTACCTTACTGCAGTCCTGTTTTCATGTCCTCATTGTTCGTCTTTGCTCTGATGTTGCTGTAATCCTTCTCTATTCTGAACAGTCTGTTTCCTGATGAAAAAAGTCCTGGGAGCTTTCTCTCTGTGGTCACTAATCAAGGAGGTGTGATTACTGTGTGTCTTAAACCCCTCAGAACCAATCACTTTCGTTTTACAAACCATCACTGCCCTCTATTGGCTCTGTGTCTCTGTACTTCACAGAAGCATGAAAAAGCATGCATAAACAAAACTGAAACTTCAGGTACATGATATGATTGATTTTTATCTATTTTTTATAATTTTTAAAAGGAATCAGTTAACCACTTAAGCCCCGGACCAATATGCTGCTAAATGCCCAAAGGCGTTTTTACAATTCGGCACTGCGTCACTTTAACTGACAATTGCGCAGTCGTGCAACATGGCTCCCAAACAAAATTGGCGTCTTTTTTTCCCCACAAATAGAGCTTTCTTTTGGTGGTATTTGATCACCTCGGCGGTTTTTATTTTTTGCGCTATAAACAAAAATAGAGCCACAATTTTGAAAAAAATGCAATATTTTTTACTTTTTGCTATAATAAATATCCCCCAAAAACATATATAAAAACATTTTTTTCCTCAGTTTAGGCCGATACGTATTCTTTTACATATTTTTGGTTAAAAAAATCGCAATAAGCGTTTATCGGTTGGTTTGCGCAAAATTTATAGCGTTTACAAAATAGGGGATAGTTTTATTGCATTTTTATAAAAACACATTTTTTTACTACTAATGGCGGCGATCAGCGTTTTTTTTCGTGACTGCGACATTATGGCGGACACTTTAGACAATTTTGACACATTTTTGGGACCATTGTCATTTTTACAGGAAAAAATGCATTTAAATTGCATTGTTTATTGTGAAAATGACAGTTGCAGTTTGGGAGTTAACCACAGGGGGCGCTGTAGGAGTTAGGGTTCACCTAGTGTGTGTTTACAACTGTAGGGGGGTGTGGCTGTAGGTCTGACATCATCGATCGAGTCTCCCTATAAAAGGGATGACTCGATCGATGCGCCGCCACAGTGAAGCACGGGGAAGCCGTGTTTACATACGGCTCTCCCCGTTCTTCAGCTCCAGGGCATTTGGCTAAGATCCGACAGGCGTACGGCTTTGTACGCCTTCGGATCTTAGGATGCAATACTTCGGCCGCCGCTAGGTGGAGATTGTGTCGTTTTCCGCGTCGGGTATGCCAATTAGCTGTTTACGGCGATCCACGAAGGTACGCGCCTTCGTCGCATTTTCTTACGTCGTCGCTAGTCGGATTTTCGCGCCGCAAAGTTACGGCTGCTATTTAGGTGGTGTAACAATAGACAGCCCATGTTAAAGTATGGCCGTCGTTCCCGCGTCGAATTTCAAATTTTTTATTTTTTTTTGCGTCGTCCGGGAATACGAAAGTACGTAACGCACGTCGCCGTTCAAAACATTACGTCGGGGCGACGTCATTTCGCGCAGAGGACGGCGGGAAATTTCAAAACGGAGCATGCGCAGTACGTCCGGCGCGGGAACGCACCTAATTTAAATGATACATGCCCCATTTGAATTAGGCGGGCTTGCGCCGGACGGCTTTACGCTACGCCGCCGCAAGTTTACACGCAAGTGCTTTGTGAATCAAGCACTTGCGATGAAAACTTGCGGCGGTGTAACGTAAAGGGGATACGTTACGCCGGTCGTAAAGGTACATGAATCTGGCCCTATGATTTTTGCATGTAGGAGAGGAGTGCCAGAATAGGCGCGGTAAGGAAGTGGTTAATACGATAAATGTGGTAGCAAGTGTTGGGCAGGAAACGGAATGGTAAGCATCCTTTGCGACTATCTCCTTTATACCAGAAGACATCCAAAGACTGCAAAAACAGTGCGATTTGCTGGATGCCCTCGCTCTATCAGACACCAAAATATACGGCGCCGGGTCTCCACGAGATCACCGTCCGCCCGCTGATTATTTCTGTGTGTGTGTATTTTCCTCTTTGACTTCATCTGGATTAAATAAAGAAGGTGGAATATTGCGGTCACCGGGTTAATGAACTTCTTGTGAAGAAATGGAAATTGAAATGACACCGGGCACCGTATTAGGGAGAGGAAAGTGAAAACTTCTCGAGGCAATAATAGATTTTCATGACGCCAATGAAAGACCGGGAAGGTTTGCCGCTTGTTTTAGGCAAAGCCAGAATGCAATTCCGGAAAAAAAAAACAGCATCTTGTTTGGGTTCTGTTTATGACTCGATACGGTGCCAACTTTTGAAAGCAGTCTTCGTTAACCACTTCAGCCCCGGATCATTTGGCTGGCCAAAGACCAGAGCACTTTTTTCGATTCAGCACTGCGCCGCTTCAACTGAAAATTGCGCGGTCGTGCGACGTGGCTCCCAAACAAAATTGATGTCCTTTTTTTCCACACAAATAGAGCTTTCTTTTGTTGGTATTTGATCACCTCTGCGGTTTTTATTTTTTGGGCTATAAACAAAATAAGAGTGAAATTTTGAAAAACAAAAAGCATTGGGGTGGATTCAAGAAGCAATTGCGCCTGTGTAACCATAGATTACACAGCGCAATTGCTTACTTGCCCCCGCGTAACGAGTGCTCCTGATTCAGGAACCTCGTTACGCCGACTGCAGCCTAAGATATGCGCGGCATAAGGCTCTTATGCCCGCATATCTTAGGCTGCATTCTTGCGATGGCCGCTAGGTGGCGTTCCCGTTGTGGTCAGCGTATAGTATGCAAATTGCATGCTAACACCGATTCACAACGTTGCACGAGCCCTGCGTACACAATTTACGTCGTTTCCGTACAGCGGTTTTTGCGTAAGGCTGCCCCTGCTATTAGCAGGGGCAGCCAATGTTACGTATACCCGTCATTCCCGCGTCGCGAAATTTAAAATTTACGTAGTTTGCGTAAGTGAATCGTGAATGGCACTGGACGCCATTCACGTTCGCTTTGAAGCAAATGACGTCCTTGAGACGTCATTTGCCGCAATGCACGTCGGGAAAGTTTCCCGACGGAGCATGCGCTCTATGCTCGGCGCGGGAACGCGCCTAATTTAAATGATTCCTGCCCCCTACGGGATCATTTAAATTGCGCGCGCTTGTGCCGGGCATTTTGCCGGCGCGCCCACGCAATTTACGTCGCTTCTGCTCCGTGAATCGAGGGCAGCGCAAAAAAATTGCGGGGGCGCAGGGCAAAATCGCAATAAATGCGCAAATCTACTTGAATCCGGCCCAATATTTTTTACTTTTTGCTACAATAAATATCCCCCAAAAATATATAATTTATTTTTTTCTCAGTTTAGGCCGATACGTATTCTTCTACATATTTTTGGTAAAAGAAAAGCAATAAAGCGTTTATCGATTGGTCTGTGCAAAAGATATAGGGCCAGATTCTCGTAGATCCGGCGTATCCCTGCGGCGGCGTAACGTATGTCGTTTACGTTACACCGCCGCAAGTTTTACAGGCAAGTGCTTTATTCACAAAGCACTTGCCTGTAAAGTTGCGGCGGCGTAGCGTAAATCACCCGGCGCAAGCCCGCCTAATTCAAATTAGCCGGGTAGGGGGCGTGGAGCATTTAAATTAAGCGCGTTCCCGCGCCGAACGTACTGCGTATGGGCCTTCCGGAAAATATCCCAGGGTGCATTGCTCCAAATGACGTCGCAAGGACGTCATTGGTTTCGACGTGAACGTAAATGGCGTCCAGCCCCATTCACAGACGACTTACGCAAACAACGTAAATTTTTAAATTTAGACGCGTGAACGACGGCCATACTTAACATTGGTTGCGCCTCATATAGCAGGGGCAACTTTACGCTGCGCAAACCTAACGTAAACGTCGTAACTTCACTGCCTCGAACGCGCGCACGTTCGGGAATTCGCGTATCTAGCTAATTTGCACACTCGACGAGGAAAACGACAGAGGCGACACCTAGCGGCAAAAAACAAAAAAAGCATTTAAGATCCGACAGCGTAAGAGCTCTTACGCCTGTCGATTCTAATGGATATCTATGCGTAACTGTAAGAATCAGTCGCATAGATACGACGGCCCAGATTAGGACTTACGACGGCGTACATGGCGTTGCGCCGTCGTAAGCCCTTTGAGAATCTGGGCCACAGCATCTACAAAATAGGGGATAGTTTTATGGCATTTTTATCATTTTTTTTTTACTACTAATGGCGGCAATCTGCGATTTTTATCATGACTGCGACTTTATGGCAGACACTTTTGACACATTTTTGGGACCATTGTCATTTTTACAGCGATCAGTGCTATACAAATGCACTGATTACTGTGAAAATAACACTGGTTAACCACTAGGTGGCGCCGAAGGGGTTAAGTGTGTCCTAGGGAGCAGGGCTGTCTTAATAGCATTATGGGCATTATTTACAGCTCTATTGCTGGAGCCACAGAACGTCCTGGTCCCGCGTTTTTTTTTTACAGCTCAAAAACGCCTATGCCATTTGCAGCTCAAAAACGCCTATGTGGGCATGATGCCATAGAATAACATGGACAGGCGTTTTTAAGCTGTAAAAAACGCTCATAAAAGTGGCTGTAAAAACGCCAGTGGAAATGAAGCCCATGGCCCAGATTCTCATACATTAGCGTTGCTCCTGGGCAGCGTAATGTATGAGCTCTACGTTTCACCGCCGCAGGTCTACAGGTTTAAATCCTGATTCTCAGAACACTTACCTGTAAACTTGCGGCGGTGTAGCGTTAGATAGCTCGGCGCAAGCCCGCCCAATTCAAATGGGGCGGGCACCATTTAAATTAGGCGCGATCCCGCGCCGAGCGTACTGCGCATGCTCCGTCGGGTAAATTACCCGACGTGCATTGCGCTAAATGACGTCGCCCCGACGTCATTTGCCTAGATGTATACGTAAATGGCGTCCAGCGCCATTCACGGACGTCTTACACAAAAGACGTAATTTTTATTCAATTCGACGCGGGAACGACGGCCATAGTTAACATTGGTTGCGCCTGCTAATTAGCAGGGGCAACCTTACGCGTCGGGTACGCTATGCAAACGACGTTAATTCGCTGCGTCGACCTCGCGTATGTTCGGGAATCGCCGTACTTACCTCATTTGCATAGACGACGGGGAAAAGCGACGATGCGACACCTAGCGGCGGGAAAAATAATTACTTTTAAGATCTGACAGCGTAACAGCCTTACGCTTGTCAGATCTAATGGGTACCTATGCGCAACTGATTCTGAGAATCAGTCGCATAGATACCCGGGGCCAGATGAGGTGTTACGACGGCGCTAATGGTGTTGCGCCGTCGTAACGCCTTTGAGAATCTGGCCCTAAATATTTATTTTTCAATGCGTTTCTTTTTGCAGGAGTTCTCCTTCAAACAACGGCCGCGGCAGCGCCGTTTCATTTTGCGACTTTCCTACAGAATGTGCCATTTCCTTCCATCATTTGCTACAGCCACGATCCTTCACAAAATTCACAGCGTGATCGTTATTTGTTTTCATCTTTTTTTTTTTTCTTAATTTGCTCTGCGCTCTTCCATCTGGGGAGCAGCTGAGATGAAAATGCGATGAGAAGCGTAGTTTGCAAAAAACAAAATTCAGTTTGAAAAAAATAAAAAAATAAAAACAAAACAAATTGAAGCAATAACCGGGGCTCCCTACCTGTGATAGGTTCTATAAAAATAAAGAACGTATCACGATAAAAAAAAAAAAAAATAGAACGGCGTGGTCATTGGATAATAAATCCACATTACATACTGGATGAATAAATGGCTGCATTAAAACCCCGGCAATGTTCCTTCATGGGGAGATCACGGCGTGAGGGCGCCGCTTAAATGGAGGAGGGAATGAACACTTTGCTGGATATATTGTCATTTTTTCTTTTCTTTTCTTTTTTCATTTTTTTTCAGCGAACACAAACTTCCCTTCTTGTCACGCTGAAGTGTCTTCATAAAGGAAATATAGACACATGCGGAGCCTCCTCAATGGCACAAAGAATTGTCACTCTGTCTGAATTGTTTCCACAATATGTTGTATACATAAAAAAAATACATAGACATAGCGCTCATTCCCCATAGCTCACAAAAAAAGCTTAACTAGTTAAAGGAACACTAAAGGCAGAATAACAAAATAAAATAACAAACATGTTATACTTACCTCCACTGTGCGTCTCGTTTTGCACAGAGTGTCCCCTAACCCTGTCTTCTGGGGTCCCTCGGCGGCTGTCTCGGCTCCTCCTCGCAAAAGCTTTCCACCTTCATGCGAGCGAGCATGGTGGAAAGCTTTTGCGAGCGCGCTCCCGTGATACAGCGACTGTATCACTCGGCCCCGCCCCCCGGCGCGCCGCGTCATCCGCTGTGATTGACAGCAGCGCCAGCCAATGGCTGCGCTGCTATCAATCCGTCCAGCCTAGCCAATCAACGGCCAGGCTGGGAACCGAAGACGATCACGAAGAGGATCACGAAGAGGATCACGTGGATGCGCGCGGGGGGGGCGGTACCGTCGGATGTTTTTTCACATTAATGCATAGGATGCATTAAGGTGAAAAAACTTTTACCTTTAAAACCCCCTTTAAGAACTGAGCCTATTTTACACACAAGTTAAAATATATTTTTTTTTGCTAGAAAATTACTTAGACCCCCCCCCCCAAACATTTTTCAGACACCCTAGAGAATAAAATGGCGGTTGTCGCAATACTTTATGTCACACCGTATTTGCGCAGTTAACTATTAATAACTATTAAATCATAGGTATTGGGATTTTCTTTCAAATTTGCCTTTTAGTGAGCCTAATGAACACGAATTTATCCAAAGTTATAAATTATCCAAAATAATGAATGCTGTATCTAAACGAATTGAATGTAATGAATTACCGTATACTGTATACTCAAGTATAAGCCGACCCAAATATAAGCCGAGGCACCTAATTTTACCACAAAAAAAATGGGAAAACTTATTGACTCGAGTATAAGCCTAGAGTGTCCATAGAGTGTCCATCTGCATGCTTCACTGTGCCTCAGTTTGCCTCACTGTGTCCATGCCTCACTGTGCCCATGCCTCACTGTGCCCATGTGCATGCCTCACTGTGCCCATGCCTCACTGTGCCCATGCCTCACTGTGTCCATGCCTCACTGTGCCCATGCCTCACTGTGTCCATGTGCATGCCTCACTGTGTCCATGCCTCACTGTGTCCATGCCTCACTGTGTCCATGCCTCACTTTGCCCATGCCTCACTGTGCCCATGCCTCACTGTGTCCATGTGCATGCCTCACTGTGCCCATGCTTCACTGTGTCCATGCCTCACTGTGTCCATGCCTCACTGTGCCCATGCCTCACTGTGCCCATGCCTCACTGTGTCCATGCCTCACTATGCCCATGCCTCACTGTGTCCATGACTAGACTTACATTTAACATGGGAGTGGGGACATACGGCCGGTCAGTACCGAGTCCCCAAATTTACTGGAGAAATGACCGTTTAACATGGGAGTCTATGGAAGGGATGCCGACTTTGAAAAATCGGTGCTCCCTGGCCGTAGGTCCTCCAGACAACAAACTTTGTAGAGGAAGAGTGGGGCTATATGTGTGCCAAGGTTGGCCAGTACCGGGTCCCCAAAGTCAGGGAGATCAGGCACAAAAGGAGACTCGAGTATAAGCCGAGGGGGGCATTTTCATCACAAAAAAATGTGCTGAAAAACTCGGCTTATACTCGAGTATATACGGTATATAAAGATAAATAATAATAATGAAAACTTTTTTTATTATTATTTCATTCTGTTCCATTTGTTTAGATTCGGCATTCGTTATTTTGGATAAATTTGTATTTGTTACGTTCACTAACAGCCAAATTTATAAGGAAATTTCAATACCTATCATTTAATAGTTAGTTATTATTAGTTAGTTAGTTATTATTTCAAAATTTCAGATTTTTCTTCTTTCGAATTTTCAGTTTTTCGTTCATATTTTTGAATTTCTGAATTTATGTATTTCGATCATAACGAATGAAAAAAAAAAAAAAAAAAATTAAAACGTAAACGAACAAATTTCGCTCATTCTCTATAGCTCACAAAAAAAGCTTAACTAGTTAAAGGACCGAGCCTATTTTACACACAAGTTAAATTTTTTTTCTTTTTTTTTTAGAAACACCCCCCCCAAACATTATATATATTTTTTCAGACACCCTAGAGAATAAAATGGCGGTCGTCGCAATACTTTATGTCACACCGCAGCAGTCTTACAAGCGCATTTGTTTTGGAAAAAAATACACTTATTTTGAATGAAAAAAATAAGAAAGCAGCAAAGTTAGACAATTTTTTTTTATATTGTGAAAGATAATGTTACGCCAAGTAAATCAATACGCAACATGTCACGCTTCAAAATAGCGCCCGCTCGTGGAATGGCAACAAACTTTGACCCTTAAAAATCTACATTGGCAATGTTTAAAAATGTCTACAGGTTACCAGTTTTGAGATACAGAGGAGGTCTGGTACTAGAATTATTGCTCTCACTCTAACAATTGCGCGATACCTCAAATGTGTGGTTTGAGCATCATATGCAGGCGCAAATTATGTATATGTGTTCGCTTCTGCGCGCAAGCTCAGCTGGACGGGTGCTTTCATTTTTTTTCTTATTTATTTTACTTTTTATTTTTTATTCTTACACTGTCCTTTAAAAAAAAAAAAAAAAGGGTAATTTTTATTCCTATTACAAGGAATATAAACATCCCTTGTAATAGAAAAAAAAGCATGACAGGTCCTCTTTAATGTGAGATCTGGGGTCATAAAGATCTCAGATGTCACATTTACACTAATATGCAATAAAACAAAAAAAGAAATAAAAAAATTCACCAAAATTCAAAAGAACGAAAATCCGAAAATAATAACAAAAATCCAAAACCTCGAAAATCTGAAATAATAACTAACTAATTATAATAACTATTACTATTAAATTATAGGTATTGGAATTTCCTTTCAAATTTGAGATCTGGGGTCAAAAAGACCTCAAATCTCACATTTACACTTAAATGCAATAAAAAATTTTTATAAAAGAAATGTCTTTTTTTTATTATTTTTTTCAAAAAAATAATAATAATTCACCTTTAAGGCCATTGGGCAGAAGTGACGTCGCTTCCGTCATCCAATGTTATGGAGCTGAGTGGGTGTCATCATACCCTCACTTGGCTCCAGGCCTTACAGGGGAAAGGACACGATCGTCTCCGCCGCTACCGACAGCTCCGGTAAGCGTCGGAGATGACCAGAGCGCAGTGGGAGGAGGGGCCCTCCCACCCCCAATAAAAGGGAACCCGCCACAGAGACCACTTTTATCTGAAAGAGGAGCACCCGCCATTGAAAAGGACACCGGAGTTATGGCAGCTATCTGCTGCCATAACAATGGTATTCCACTTCAAACAGCCGCCGTATAATGACAGCGGTGAGCCACAAGTGGGGAAATCTGAATTTAACCACTTCAATACCGGGCCTAATCATACACTTCATGTAAAAATCAAAAATTTGTTGCTAGAAAATTACTCAGAACCCCCAAACATCATATATATATATTTTTTTTAGCAGAGACCCTAGGAAATAAAATAGCGGTCGTTGCAACTTTTTACGTCAAAAGGTATTTGCGCAGCAATTTTTCAAATGCTTTTTTTTGGGGGGGGGGGAATAAAATAGCCTGCTATCCCGCTTAAAGGGACCGATGTACACCTACGGCGGTTTGCAGGATCGTGCCGACCGGCTGCTGTATAACAACGGTGGTTGGTTGGCAAGTGGTTAATGAATTTCAACAAATTCGTTAATTCAGAAATATCCGAATTAAAGAAAATGTGGTTAATGAATTTTTCCAAATATTCGTAAATTTGAATACTCAAAAATTCGTAAGTTTGAATATTCGGAAATTTGTGGGTGTTAAAAAAAAAATTGTATTCATTTTATTTTTTAAACATCTCTTGTAATAGAAAAAAGGGATGACAGGTCCTCTTTATTGAGAGATCTGGGGTCCAAAAAGACTGGATTGGAGGGTGGGATTGGAGGGACCTCCCCCATGGCCCTATAAAAGTGATCTCACCAGTGGCGGTGCGTCCATAGTGGGTGCAGGGTCGCAGCCCCCTCTCTCCTGCACCCGTCACTCACCAATATGCATTGCATGAATATATCTATTGTAGTCCCTGCCACCCCCTATTCAGGTGTCTGGCCCCCTGTCGAGCGCCGGCCATCTGAATAACAGCGGTGGGGGTGTTTTGGAAGTGCCTGATTAGAGCCATCGGCCCTAATAGGCTTCCTGATTAGAGCCTGTGGCTTCTCTGTTTAAACCATGCTGTGTTAGGGAATCGCTTCCCTAACACTGACCCGCCTCTCAGCCAATCAGGTGCACCGGGTCTGGTTACCGGTCACATGATTGGCTGAAGCGACATTGAGGACGGGAGAAGACATCAAGGGAGCGTGGAGGAGGACGGCGCTAACCCGAGGAAGGTAAGTGCTGGGCTGGGGGAAACTGGCTGCATTTGCAGACAAATTAGCTGCATTTGGGAGGAAACTGGCGGCATTTGAGGGGACAAACAGGCGGTATTTGGGGAAAAACTGGCGGCATTTGGGGACAAACTGGCGGCATTTGGGGACAAACTGGCTGCATTTGGGGACAAACTGGCTGCATTTGAGAGGACAAACTGGCTGAATTTAAAGGGGACAAACTGGCGGCATTTGGGGACAAACTGGCTGCATTTGGGGACAAACTGGCTGCATTTGAGAGGACAAACTGGCTGAATTTAAAGGGGACAAACTGGCGGCATTTGGGGACAAACTGGCAGCATTTGGGGACAAACTGGCGGCATTTGGAGACAAACTGGCGGCATATGGGGACATACTGGCTGCATATGGGGACATACTGGCTGCATTTGAGGGGAAACTGGCTCCATTTGAGGGGGAAACTGGCTCCATTTGAGGGGGAAACTGGCTTCATTTGAGGGGGAAACTGGCTCCATTTGAGGGGAAACTGGCTCCATTTGAGGGGAAAACTGGCTTCATTTGAGGGGGAAACTGGCTCCATTTGAGGGGAAAACTGGCTCCATTTTAGGGGAAACTGGCTCCATTTGAGGGGGAAACTGGCTCCATTTGAGGGGAAACTGGCTCCATTTGAGGGGGAAACTGGCTCCATTTGAGGGGGAAACTGGCTTCATTTGAGGGGGAAACTGACTTCATTTGAGGGGGAAACTGGCTCCATTTTAGGGGAAACTGGCTCCATTTGATGGGGAAACTGGCTCCATTTGATGGGGAAACTGGCTCCATTTGAGGGGAAACTGGCTCCATTTGAGGGGGAAACTGGCTCCATTTGAGGGGGAAACTGGCTTCATTTGAGGGGGAAACTGGCTTCATTTAAGGGGGAAACTGGCTCCATTTGAGGGGGAAACTGGCTCCATTTGAGGGGGAAACTGGCTCCATTTGAGGGGGAAACTGGCTCCATTTGAGGGGGAAACTGGCTCCATTTGAGGGGGAAACTGGCTTCATTTGAGGGGGAAACTGGCTCCATTTGAGGGGGAAACTGGCTCCATTTGAGGGGGAAACTGGCTCCATTTGAGGGGGAAACTGGCTCCATTTGAGGGAAAACTGGCTGCATTTAAGGGGGCAAACTGGCAGCGTTTGATGGGCACAGTGGCTGTGTTTCATGGGCACAGTGGCGGCAATTGATGTTTTTTTTTTCAGTTTGTTTACGCCCCCCAAAAAACTTGAGCACCAGCCGCCACTGGATGTCACAGTGGACCCACCGCTGAGACCACTGTTATGGTCCAATGGACTTTTTTGCACCGGAAATTCTGATCGTGTGTGGGCCCCATCGGCCCGTCTGTGTTTAGAAATAGAACATGTTTTATTTAAAAGATAGGAAATTCCTATTGTTTGTGTGCAACTCCGACGGAGAAAAAACCTACGCATGCTCAGAATCAAGTCGACGCATGCTCGGAAGCATTGAACTTCATTTTTCTCGGCTCGTTGTAGTGTTTTACGTCACCGCATTTTGGATGGTCGGAACATGGTCTGACATGTGTGTATGCAAGACAGCTTGAACGGAATTCCGACTAAAAAATTCCATCGGATTTTAGGCCATTGGAAATTCTGATCGTGTGTACGGGGCATTCGTTTTATGCCAGATATAACGGGACGCACACCTTCCATAAAGTTCAACTTTTGTCTCATCAGTCCACAGAATATTTTTCCAAAATTCTTGGAGATAATCAAGATGTTTTTTGGCAAATGTGAGACTAGACTTTGTGTTCTTTTCGGTCAGCAGTGGCTTTGGCCTTGGAACTTTCCCATGGACGCCATTTTTGCCACGTCTCTTTCTTATTGTTGAATCATGAACACTGATCTTACCTGATGTTGTTCTGGGTCATTTCATGACCTCCTGGATGAGTCTTTGTTGAGCTCTTGGAGTCATTTTGGTAGCAGTGGCGGCCTGTCTATTGCCACCTCCCCATCCATGTGTCCAGCCCACTGATCTACATGCAGGGCACCAGACACATGCATTCCAATGTTTTTTTTTTAAAGCATGTGATTAGAGCCAGAGGCTCTAATAGGCTTAAAAAAAAGGGTGAGCTTGGGGCGCAGAGCACTGCGCTCCGAGCCTACCCAGTTGAGAATTGAATATTCGCTATTCTCACACTGATCCTCCTCCCGGCCAATCAGGAAGCACCAAAGTCAAAAAACCTCGGAGTCATCTTTGACTCAGACATGACCATGGACGCACAAATAGGATCGGTGGTCAGCGGATCTCACTATCTTCTCCGCTTGCTGCGTAGACTCATCCCCTTCATCCTGGAAGAGGACACAGCAGTAGTAGTTGGAACAATCATCAATTCTCGACTACGCAAACTCCCTCTACCTAGGTCTACCCAAATACCAAATTTCTCATTTACAATTCGTCCAGAACACTGCAGCAAGACTGATAACAGGAAAAAAAAACATGGGAATCAATCACCCTGTCCTTGAGGACTCTTCATTGGCTATCCGTAAAGGATCGGGTCACATTCAAGACCCTTTGCCTCACTCACAAATGCACGCAAAGAAACGCTCCTCAATATTTATGTCTGAAAATAAAACACTACACCCCTAATTGGGCCTCCGATCAACGAATCAAAATCTCCTCCACACCCCCAAGTTCCGCTACAAATCTAAAGGAGAACGAAGATTCGCAGTCCAAGAACCACGGCTATGGAACGCTCTACCAACGAACATCCGCATGGAAGAAAACCATCAGGCCTTCAGGAAAAAACTTAAGACCCACCTCTTCTAAAGGAGCTTGGACGAAATTTCACAAAAAGCGCCTTGAGGCGATTCAGTTCGCATTTGTTATCGTTATATAAGATACTCACTCACGAAGCGGATACTGAGACCCGTCACCCAATTGGCTGAAGAGACAGGTGATCCTATTGGACGCCTAGGTCACAAGTGTCAAACACAAGGCCCGCGGACCAAATACGGCCCTCCAGGCCATTTCATGTGGCCCTCGCAACTCTCCTGCAGCTGCAGGAGAGCTCCAGCCCTCCTCTGGTCCTCCTCCAGACCCCTACTTTCTGCTTTCAAGCAATGCATTCAGCTTCTTCCCAGCAGCATCATAAGGAAAGGGGGGTGCGCTAGGATGTAAGGGAGAGTGGGGGACTCAACAGATGGTGGGTTGGCTCTTACCATCTAATGTAAGGGACATCTAATATTACATCTAATATTACAGATACAACCGGCCCTTTTGAGGGCAATCATAATGCTGATGCGGCCCACCATGAAATTGAGTTTGACACCCCTGGCCTAGGTGGAGGAGGGAGGAGATGCACGCGGGAAGCTGCCGTAATGTACAGGAGGAGGAGGATACGTGATGGAAGCCGCCTCTCGTAGGATCCTTGCCCGCATCAGTGCACAAAGCAAGGTCCATAAAGACATGAATGAGCGAGTTTGGGGTGGAGGATCCTGACCTCAACCCAATAGAACACCTTTTGGATGAATTAGAGAGGAGACTGCAAGCCAGGCTTTCTCATCCAACACCAGCGCCTGACCTCACAAATGCTCTTCTGGAAGAATGGTCAAACATTCCCATAGACCAGGGGTACTGAATTCTAATTCACGGGAAAAATGTTTGTTCCAGCGGAGGTCCGAATGCCATATTGGTGCTATGACTCCACAGCGCCCTCATTACAGACTGACCCCCCCTATCACAGACCCCTCATTACAGACTGACCCCCCCATCACAGACCCCTAATTACAGACTGAACCCCCCATCACAGACCCTGCATTATAGACTGACCCCCATCACAGACCCCTCATTAGAGACTGACCCCCCATCACAGACCCCCTATAACAAACTGGTCCCTACCCATCACAGACCGCCATTACAGACTGACCCCCCAAATTACAGACCCCCATCACAGACTGATCCCCTCCAATCGAAGACAGACCCCCAATCACAGACTCATCCACCCGCAGTCACAGACTGATCCCCCCCCCCACAATCACAGACCCCTCCATCACAGACTGACTCCCCCATCACAGACTGACCCCCCATCACAGTCTCCTCATTACAGACTGACCCCCCATCACAGTCTCCTCATTACAGACTGACCCCCCATCACAGTCTCCTCATTACAGACTGACCCCCCATCAGAGACCCCTCATTACAGACTGACCCCCCATCACAGTCCCCTCATTACAGACTGATCCTCCATCACAGACCCCTCATTACAGACTGACCCCTCATTACAGACTGACCCCCCATCACAGTCCCCTCATTACAGACTGACCCCCCCCCCCCATCACACTCCTCTCTCGATATCAAAAACCCCTGTCCTTTACAGCACAGCACTCCCCCCCTTCCCACAGAACCCTACCTTTTTCACACAGGACATGAAGCGTGGGCGCTCTGGACAATGGGCGGGACTTTTCACATTAAAAGTGAGTGATTTATTGCTGGGCCTAGCAATCAATCACCCACTTTTTAACTTAGAAAGTCCCGCCCTTTGTCCAGAGCTGTCGCGCTTCATGTTTTGTGTGATTTTTAGACAGGCAGTGTGGGGAGGGGGCAGTGCAGACATATTAGAGAAGGCAGCAGGAGGCAGGTGAGCCGGCGACAGCGAGAGGACACTAGTTGGCGAGGCTGCGGTCCGGATAGAATGGCCACTGGGGCCAGAAGCGGCCCGCGGCCCGCCATTTAGTGACACCTGCCATAGACACACTCCTAAACCTTGTGGACAGACTTCCCAGAAGAGTTGAAGCTGTTATAGCTGCAAAGGACGGGGCCAACTCAATATTGAACCCTACGGACTTAGGCCCAGATTCTCGTAGATTGCCGTAAAACTCGGCGGGCGTAACATATCTGATTTACGTTACGCCGCCGCAAGTTTTACAGGCAAGTGCTTTATTCACAAAGAACTTGCCGGTAAAGTTGCGGCGGCGTAGCGTAAATCACCCGGCACAAGCCCGCCTAATTCAAATTAGCCGGGATGGGGGGCGTGGAGCATTTAAATTAAGCGCGTTCACGCGCCAAACGTACTGTGCATGCGCCGTCCGGAAAATATCCCAGGGTGCATTGCTCCAAATGACGTCGCAAGGATGTCATTGGTTTCGACGTTAACGTAAATGGCGTCCAGCCCCATTCACGGACGACTTGCGCAAACGACGTAAATTTAAAAATTTTGATGTGGGAACGACGGCCATACTTAACATTGGTTGCCCCTCATATAGCATGGGCAACTTTAAGCCGTGCAAACCTAACGTAAACGTCGTAACTTCACTGCGTCGACCGCGCGTACGTTCGGGAATTCGCGTATCTAGCTAATTTGCATACTCGACGGGGAAAACGAGGCGACACCTAGCGGCAAAAAAAAAATGCATTTAAGATCCGACCGTGTAAGAGCCTTACGCCTGTCGGATCTAATGGTTATCTATGTGTAACTGATTCTAAGAATCAGTCGCATTGATACGACGGCCCAGATTAGGACTTACGACGGCGTACATGGCGTTGCGCCGTCGTAAAGCCCTTTGAGAATCTGGGCCATAGCATCTACAAAATAGGGGATAGTTTTATGCCATTTTTATCATAATTTTTTTTTACTACTAATGGCGGCAATCTGCGATTTTTATCATGACTGCGACTTTATGGCGGACACATCGGACACTTTTGACACATTTTTGGGACCATTGTCATTTTTACAGCGATCAGTGCTATACAAATGCACTGATTACTGTGAAAATAACACTGGTTAACCATTAGGTGGCGCCGAAGGGGTTAAGTGTGTCCTAGGGAGCAGGGCTGTCTTAATAGCATTATGGGCCCCTGGGCAAAGTACATGGCGTTGCGCCGTCATAAGCCCTTTGAGAATCTGGGCCATAGTGTATGTGGCAGGAACCAGTCTAAACAGAGCTGAGGGGGGCATGCATTGAAATCTTTGCTTTGGGTATTAGTGGACCATGTCTCAGCATTTTAAGTTCAGTTCTAGAAGTTTCGGACAACGTGTTTTTAAAAAAAAAAAAAAATAACAGAACTATACAAAATCCGTAAAATATAAAAAAAAATCTGTGAAAAATAAAATTGTAACGAAGCAAACCAAAGCTGCCAGTAAATATACTTTTGAAATATACGGAGTCTTTAAATTTACATTTTGTCTGTTTGCAATTTTTTTTTCTGTACAAATTGCCTTCATTTCTTGTTTTCTTTTCTTTCCTTAGCTGTCCTTTTTTTTTTTCTGGGGTTGGCAAATATTGAAATAAAATAAAATTGCTGAATTATTCAAACCTGCTCGGTGCTCCGTGTGTCTCTGGAAAAGTTGAAGACTTTTGTGTGTGATTTAACATCTAAACTTCGGCTAAAATAAATACCGTTATTGTAAAGGTAATTTATGACGATAATTTATGACGCTCGGAAACGGTGGGCCTGCAAAATATTCATCTGAATTTTTTTTTTTTTGATGTCTTTTTATTCTTGTGAATGTGCATCTGAATATATAGGGCTAGATTCAGGTAGAGGGACGTAAGTTTGTGCGGGCGTAGCGTATGTTATTTACGCTACGCCGCCGCAATTTAGAGAGGCAAGTGCAGTATTCACAAAGCACTTGCTCCGTAAGTTGCGGCGGCGTAGCGTAAATCTGCCGGCGTAAGCGCGCCGAATTCAAATTGTCAAGAGGTGGGCGTTTTTTATGTAAATAAAACATGACCCCACGTAAATGACGTTTCTCACGAAACGGCGCATGCGCCGGCCGTGAACGTATCCCAGTGCCCATGCTCCTAATCACGTCGCAAATAGTCAATGCTTTCGACGTGAACGTAATTTACGCAAAGCCCTATTCGCGAACGACTTACGCAAACGACGTAAAATTTAAAAAATTCGACTTGGGAACGACGTCCATACTTAACATTGGCTATGCCTCATATAGCAGGAGTAACGTTATGCCGGAAAAAGCCTTACGTAAACAACGTAAAAAAATCCCCCGGGCGCTTGTACGTTTCTGAATCGGCGTATCTTTTCTCATTTGCATATTCTACGCTGAAATCGACGGAAGCGCCACCTAGCGGCCAGCGTAAATATGCACCCTAAGATACGACGGCGTAGGAGACTTACGCCGCTCGTATCTTAGCCTAATTTAAGCGTATCTGGTTTCCAGAATACGCTTAAATTTACGACGGCGTAGATTCAGAGTCACGACGGCGTATCTACTGATACGCCGGCGTAACTCTCTATGAATCTAGCCCATACTTTTTGTATGTCTACTTTTTCTAAATAAAAATACATGAAAGAAAATCCTTTTCCAAACCTCAAAAGAATACCAATAAAAAAAAGCAATTACCTCCTAATAGGGCACAGGACAAGGGGTGGGGGGATGACCTTGTCCCGCCACTGCCTCCTAAACTCGTATGCCCCTCTATGTGTTGAATATCATGGCTTGCAATTGATTTCATATAGATCAGTGGTCTCCAAACCACGGTCATTTGTTTGAAATTATCCAGCTCTTGGGGCACTATTCCTCCCATTAATACCAATGCTGGGGCACTATTCCTCCCATTAATACCAATGATGGGGTACTATTCCTCCCATTAATACCAATGCTGGGGCACTATTCCTCCCATTAATACCAATGGTGGGGTACTATTCCTCCCATTAATACCAATGCTGGGGCACTATTCCTCCCATTAATACCAATGCTGCGGCACTATTCCTCCTCCTATTAATACCAATGATGGGGTACTATTCCTCCCATTAATACCAATGATGGGGCACTATTCCTCCCATTAATACCAATGATGGGGTACTATTCCTCCCAATAATACCAATGATGGGGTACTATTCCTCCCATTAATACCACTGATGGGGTACTATTCCTCCCATTAATACCAATGATGGGGTACTATTCCTCCCATTAATACCAATGATGGGGTACTATTCCTCCCATTAATACCAATGATGGGGTACTATTCCTCCCATTAATACCAATGATGGGGTACTATTCCTCCCATTAATACCAATGATGGGGTACTATTCCTCCCATTAATACCAATGCTGGGGCACTATTCCTCCCATTAATACCAATGCTGGGGCACTATTCCTCCCATTAATACCAATGATGGGGTACTATTCCTCCCATTAATACCAATGATGGGGCACTATTCCTCCCATTAATACCAATGATGGGGTACTATTCCTCCCAATAATACCAATGATGGGGTACTATTCCTCCCATTAATACCAATGATGGGGTACTATTCCTCCCATTAATACCAATGATGGGGTACTATTCCTCCCATTAATACCAATGATGGGGTACTATTCCTCCCATTAATACCAATGATGGGGTACTATTCCTCCCATTAATACCAATGATGGGGTACTATTCCTCCCATTAATACCAATGATGGGGTACTATTCCTCCCATTAATACCAATGATGGGGTACTATTCCTCCCATTAATACCAATGATGGGGCACTATTCCTCCCACTGATATGAGGCACTGTTCCTCCTACTGACACCGACAATGAGGCACCATTCCTTTCAATGACACTAATGCCGCGTACACACGGTCGTTTTTTCGGCATGAAAAAAAATGACATTTTTAAAAACGTCATTTAAAATCATCGTGTGTGGGCTTCACATCGTTTTTCGGCTTCTGGAAAACGCCCAAAAATTCGAACATGCTGCATTTTTTCATGTAGTTTTTTCAAAATGTCGTTTTTCGTGTTGTAAAAAATGATCGCGTGTGGGCAAAAATGATGTTTTAAACACGCTTGCCCAGAAGCAAGTTATGAGACGGGAGCGCTTGTTCTGTTAAAACTACCGTTCATAATGGAGATAGCACATTCATCACGCTGTAACAGACAGAAAATCGCGAATCGTCTTTTACTAACAAGGAATCAGCTAAAAGCAGCCCCAATGGTGGCGCCATCCGAATGGAACTTCCCCTTTATAGTGCGTAGAGAAAAGGAGTTCACAGATCCGTATTATATGAGAGTGGCCACATCCTTGCTATGTATAAACAAAGAAAGATACCCCCAAAAATGGGACTATGGAGGCCAAACTCAAGAGTACAAAAAAGTTTATTAAATGGACCAAACAAGATTCCGGTTGATACTTGTTGACAAAAGACCTTGTTGGTCGAAGTAACATAAAAACACTTGCAAAAAGGTATGCAGGTAGAGAGCACCAGGGATGAAAAGTGCACCAAGTTTTAAAGAAAAAGAGAGGAATAGGGTTTTTTACAACACAGCAGTGTATGATACAACATAATTAAAAAAACACTCTCCAAGGGACGGTGGAAGATGCCTGACGCGTTTCTGGTCTCGTGGGTAAACAGAAGACCATCATCAGGGGCCAGAGAGTTGTATGGTGTATGGCCCCGTACACACGACAGAGTTTCTCGGCAGAATTCACCGAGAAACTCGGTCAAAACCCGGATTCTGCCGAGAAACTCTGTCGTCTGTACAGTTTTGGCTCGATGGAGCCGCCGAGGAGCTCGACGAGAAAATAGAGAACATGTTCTCTATTTTCTCGTTGTTCTATGGGAGAAGGCGGCCCGCCGAGCTCCTCGGCGGCTTCATCCCAGAACTCGACGAGGAACTCGACGTGCTTGGCACGTCGAGTTCCTCGGCCGTGTGTACGGGGCCTATGAATTCTCAATCGTTTGATCTACCGATAGAGAGATCCCTTGATGGGGTAACATTGGTCAGTGGGCTCAAGGTGTATCTCCTCGAGTGCAGCCCTTCCCGGAACAAACAAAGGTCCCAATATGGGGGGGGGGGGGTCCTTATTTTTCAAAGGCCCCTAAAAACCTGAAGGGTTTGTTCAGGTTGATCCACCTGAATCAGAGAAAGGGAACAGTTGCTGCGGTGAGGTATATCCACGGCCCGATGGCATTAATCCCGGGTGTAGAGGGTGCCTACACTGTCGTACGTGTTGTACGTTAGTGTTGAGCAGAATACGCCATATTCGATTTCGCGATATATCACGAATATATAGCCGAATATTCGAGAAATATTCGCTAAATTCGAATATTCGTGATATTTTATCGAAATGAAATGTTTGCGAAATTTCGCTATTGCGAATGCAAAAATAATTGCGAAATTTCGACAACTGCGGTAGGAGCACTCTGATTGGCTCAGAATATTCGTGATATTTTATCGAAATTTCGCAAAATGCGAATGCGATATTTATTGCGGAATTTCGACAACTGCGGTAGGAGAACTCTGATTGGCTCTGATGCAAAAGAAGGGCGGAGAAAATAATCGCGCGATATTCTGATTGCCGAATAATCGCATTGCGATTTTTCGGCAAGATAAAATGAACGCTTCAGCTACTCGGCCCAAGGTCTCTAATCATACCAGCAATGCTTTTAGACGTCGATGGAGATCTCTAGGATGTGATCTGTTCTAAAAATAAAATTGAAAAAATTAGAATATTCGGAATAGCGAATATTCACCGCGAAATTCGAAATATAGCGCGAATACTCGAATATGCCATATTCGAGCCGAATATTCGCAATACGAATATTCGTGAGCAACACTATTGTACGTCACCGCGCTTTGTTCATCATTTTTCAAAAACGATGTTGTGTGTGTTTTTAATGATGAAGTTGGAAAAACTTCGTTTTTTGGACATGCTGAAAAATGATTTATTTTTTTTCATGCAGAAAAACGACTGTGTGTACGCGGCATTACAGTGGGGCACTATTCCTCCCACTGACACCAATAATGGGCCACTATTCCATCCACTGATGCCAATGATGGGGTGCTATGTCTTCCACTTACACCGACGATGGAGCACTATTCCTCCCACTGACAATGATAGGGCACTATTCCTCTTCCTCAGGGGTCAAGTCCTGGTGCAGCCATTTGCATGGATGCTGCTGAGTTACACCTTTTTTTGGGGGAATAACTTTACGCCGGACGTATGACTTTACGCGCACTGCGTCGGACGGACGGACGTTCGTGAATCGGCGTATCTCCCTCATTTGCATATGTGAATAGAAAATCGATGGGAGCGCCAAATACGTCCAGCGTAAATATGCGCCCACTCTACGCCGGCGTAGGTAAGTTACGTCAGTCGGATGAAGCCTATTTTCAGGCGTATCTTAGTTTCTGAGACCGCCGTATAGATACGACCGCGCATATTTGCACTTACGCGGCGTATCTGAGATACGTTGGCGCAAGAGCTTTGTGAATCCGGGCCAATGTGTATAAAGTTATTTAAACGGTTATTTATGTTAAATTTTGAAATGGTTAAATAAAAAAGGCCGGAAGGCCAATTTTACTCCACAACGTGGTCCCTTGTATCATTGGGCGTTTGTGGGGTAAGGTATAAGAGGTTGGGGTCATTGAGATAGTGGGTCACTAGTGTCACTAGGATCGGTCCTTAACATGTCATGCATAGGTGTGCGCAGCCTATTGCATTAGGGTGTGCACCCCAAAGCCCAAACATATTTGCATGTGTATATACAGTATACTGATGGTGTCAGCAGAGCGGTGGACCGAGTCAGTAGTGCATAGATTGGTGTCAGTAGGGCAGTGGACAGTGTTAGTAGTTTTTTTTTTTATTATTATATATTTATTTTATTTTAAGAGCCCCATTAGGGAGCTTTGGTGAAATATCAGTGGTCTATTTCTGTGTGTTACTGCACACTTAACGCAGTATATTTCTGTGCATTAATGCATGTTTAAAGCAGTATATTCCAGTGTGTTACTGCACACTTAACGCAGTATATTTCTGTGCATTACTGCATGTTTAAAGCAGTATATTCCAGTGTGTTACTGCACGTTTAAAGCAGTATATTCCAGTGTGTTACTGCACACTTAACGCAGTATATTTCTGTGCATTAATGCATGTTTAAAGCAGTATATTCCAGTGTGTTACTGCACACTTAACGCAGTATATTTCTGTGCACTAATGCATGTTTAAAGCAGTATATTCCAGTGTGTTACTGCACGTTTAATGCAGTATATTCCAGTGTGTTACTGCACACTTAACGCAGTATATTTCTGTGCATTACTGCATGTTTAAAGCCGTATATTCCAGTGTGTTACTGCACGTTTAATGCAGCATATTTCTGTGCAGTAGTGCACGTTTAACGTTGTATATTTCGGTGTGTTATGTGCCATTTAATGCTGTATTTTTCTGTGCGTTAGTGCACGTTTAACGCAGTATACTTCGATGCAATCTGCACCACACAGGGTGATTAGGGTGTGCCCAGTCACACCTGGCACACCCTGTGCGCACGCCTATGATGTCATGTCATTTGTCTTCCCGGTTGAATAGGCATCATGTAACCCGGAAGACTGAGGACACCAAGGAGAGCGTCCAATGAAAGCTGCTATTTTATTTTTATACCATCTGAAGGACCGTCGTGACATCACTCGGCGTCGAGGAGCGATAACCTGTCTAGAAGCAGCACAAAAAATGTGCAAACCATTGAATGTGTACCCCCCCCCCCCCCCCCGAAACAATACTTCACCACCCCATCGCGGGACTCCGCTGAATACAAAACATCAGCGCGTGTCAAGTGTCAACAGACTCTCGTCATGTAATTTCCTTGAGTGCTATGAGACTGTTAATCAAACATTTCCTTTTGTTTGCAGAAACACCAGCGCTTCCCAGAAAACAGCGGCCAATGACGGACTCATTTTTCACCCAGACGGTTGGAACCCAGAAGAAAAAAAAAAGAACCCTCAGAACTGCTGATGTAACCTTTTTTTTTAATGCTTTTCACATCTCTTAGCGGAGAAAAAAAAAAAGTTGACCGTGAAATGTTTGCCGTTGTCTGGACACTCGCGCGCAATCAATAAACCGATAAATAGCTTTCAAGCAGAAGGTTCTACGGTTGAATGTACCTCGTGTTGTTCCATAAGGCACCTTGCTAACATGAGAGTGTTTACTGTATCATCCAAACTCGCTAGAACCAAGTCAAAATGTTCAGCCAACCATAACGGGAGACGCTTCGATTCGAGAGGCTTGTCCGTGGAGCTCAGAAAAGTGCTTCTAAAAATACGCCATCGCCGCCGCAATGTACCCGGCTACTGGCGGTAACAATGGGATTCTTTTACGCGATCCTTTATTTTTTATTCCGACGATGAGATAGCTGGATGTAAGCTACATTAACCACTTCCATACCGGGCACTTACGCACCTTCCTGCCCAGGCCAATTTTCAGCTTTCAGCGCTGTCGCATTTTGAATGACCATTGCGCGGTCATGCTACACTGTACCCAAACACATTTTTTATCATTTTGTTCCCACAAATAGAGCTTTCTTTTGGTGGTATTTGATCACCTCTGTGATTTTTATTCTTTGCGCAACGAATAAAAAAAGACCCCAAATTTTGAAAATAAAAAAGTTTTTATTTGTTTCTGTTGTATCTTGGGCGCATATTTACGCTGGCCGCAAGGGGCGCTTCCATTGATTTACGCGTAGAATATGCAAATGACCAAGATACGCCGATTCACGAACGTACTTGCGCCCGTCGCATGAGTATACGCCGTTTACGTAAGGCGTACGTCCGGTATAAAGATAAACCACCAAATAGGAGGCGCAGCCAATGCAAAGGTATGGACGATGGAACAGCCGTCGGATTTTACGTTGTTTATGTAAGTCGTACGTGAATGGGGCTGGGCGTAGGTTACGTTCACGTCGTTGCCATTGAGCCGTCGTAACTTAGGGCGTAAATTCGATGTGATTCTGAGCATGCGCGCTTCATTTACATGGGGTCAAGCTTCATTTAAATGGATAACGCCCACTACCACCCTACTTTCAATTAGGTGGGCTTACGCCGGCCAATTTACGTTACGCTGGCGCAACGTAGGGGGCTTGTGCTTTGTGAATACTGTTCTTGCCTCTCACAGTTACGTCGGCGTAGCGCATATGAGGTGCGCTACCCCAGCACAAAGATGCGCCGCTCTACGTGAATCTGGCCCATAGTGTCTACAAAATAAGGGATAGTTTTATGGCATTTTTATGAATTTTTTTTTTTTACTAGTAATGTAAATCATTAATAATCATGTAAATTTTTATCGTGACTGCAACATTATGGCGGACACACCGGACACTTTTGATGCTATTTTGGAACCATTGTCATTTATACAGTGATCAGTGCTATAAAAATGCACTGATTACTGTGTAAATGACACTGACAGTGAAGGGGTTCATAAGTAGGGGGCAAGGAAGGGGTTAAGTGTGTCCTAGGAAGTGATTCTAACTGTGTGGGGGCTGGGCTTACTCACTGTGACACGACAGTGATCGCTGCTCCCGATGACAGGGAGTGGCAGGCGATCAGTGTCCTGTCACTAGGCAGAACAGAGAGATGCCTTGTTTACATAGGCATCCCCCTGTTCTGCAGCTCCGTGACACAATCGCGAGAAACGGTCACAGAGCTTGCGCGCGCCCACGCGGTGGCAAATTCAAAGTGATGTATATTTACTGTCAGTTTGTAAAAAAACACTGGGGTAGATTCAGAGAGCAATTGCGTCTGCGTAACCTTAGTTACGCAGCGCAATTGCTTACTTGCCCTGGCGTATAGAATGCTCCTGATTCAGGAACCTCGATACGCCGACTGCAGCCTAAGAAATGACTGGCATAAGGCTCCTTATGCCGTCATATCTTAGGCTGCATTCTTATGCAGGCCGCTAGGTGGCGTTCCCGTAGTGGTCAGCGTATAGTATGCAAATTGCATACTAACGCCGATTCACAACCCTACGCGAGCCCTGCGTACGCAGTTTACGTCGTTTGCGTACGTCGGTTTTTGCGTAAGGCTGCCCCTGCTATTAGCAGGGGCAGCCAATGCTACGTATACCCGTCGTTCCCGCGTCGCGAATTTAAAATTTAACGTCGTTTGCGTAAGTGAATCGTGAATGGCGCTGGACGCCATTCACATTCACTTTGAAGCAAATGACGTCCTTGCGACGTCATTTGCAGCAATGCACGTCGGGAAAGTTTCCCAACGGAGCATGCGCACTACGTTCGGCCCGGGAACGCGCCTAATTTAAATGATCCACGCCCCCTACGGGATCATTTAAATTACGCGCCCTTACGCCGGGCATTTTTGAGGAGCGCCCACGCAAATTACGTGGCTACTGCTTCGTGAATAAAGCGTAGCGCAAATAATTTGCGGGGGCGCAGGGCAAAAACGGGACGCTGCGCCTCCGTAAGAAGTGCGCAGCGGTACCTGAATCTGGCCCAATTCTTGCAACCTACGTCCGTGTAATGTACGGTAGTGATGGTCATCTTCATCCAGCTGTCAACTTGCACACTACTTAGTTCAATGTTATTCCACTAGAGACACCTTCCGAAACTTGTGAAGGGGCCCCAAGGTTTCGACTGCCTAGGGGCCTCCACAGATTTGAATCCAACACATCTTCCAATGCTGATCTGTCAGGACAGACCAATTACGGAGTGTTCTTGCTGTTATGGTGTTTGACATCAGCGCTCCACCTTGGCTGTACTTGTGATGTCTTACAAGTCTGTGAGAAGTCTCACAAGATCTTGGCTGTCAATTAAATTCTCTCTCTTATTGCAATGCACGGCTACTCAAATATTGGATCTCCAGAATGCAGAAAATGCAAATCAAGTATGTATAAAACAGTAGGGGAATTTTTTTTTATGTATTTATAATGGAAGAGCAGCTTAAAAACTTTTTGGAAACTCAAAAACTTTATTTCCTTTTTCTCTATAGGCATTAACTACTTCAGATCCGCGCTATAGCCAAAAGACGGCCACAGCGCGGACCTAATTTCCCGGGAGGGCCTCCCTGGACGTCCTCACGTTCTCAAGCGGCCTGCGCGCCCCCCTGCAGGGCGCACGCGGCGCGCGCTGTGATCGGCGAGTCAATGAGACTTGGCTGATCACAGATCGGAGTAAGGGGTCGATCCCCATAGAAGAAGACCCCCGGAGAGTGGAGAAGACTCCCCGGATAGCGAAAGAAGAAGCCCCCCCTGCTAAAAGAGCTAAAGAAGACAGGGGGGGCCTCCGGAGCAGACTAATAAATTATTTTAAAAAACCTTGTGTCGTGTGTTTATTAACTTTAACACTTTGCCTCCAGGTGAATGGGTAGGGGTACGATGTACCCCATATCCATTCACTTAGGGTGGGGAGCCGGTATCTGGGGGCCCCCTCAAATATTTGAGGGGGCTCCCAGATTCCGATAAGCCCCCCGCCCGCAGACCCCGACAACCAACGGCCAGGGTTGTCGGGAAGAGGCCCTGTCCTTATCAACATGGGAACAGGGTGCTCTGGGGTGGGGGGGGGTGGGGGGGCCCCGCAGTGCGCCCCCCTGCCCCAGAGCACCCAACCCCCCCATGTTGAGGGCATGCGGCCTGGCACGGCTCAGGAGGGGGGGGCGCTCGCTCGTCCCCACTCCCTTCCTGGCCGGCCGGGTAGCGTGCTTTGGATACGGGGCTGGTATGGATTGTAGGGGGACCCCCTACGTCGGTTTTTCGGCGTAGGGGGGTCTCCTTACAACCCATACCAGACCTAAGGGCCTGGTATGCTCCTGGGGGGGGGAACCCATGTAGTTTTTTTATTTAAAAATTGGCGGGAAGTTCTCCCTCTCGGGAATGCATACCAAATGCCGACGCTAGAATTGGCGGGAATCCAAGTCGGATCTCCCGTCGCTTCTATGACGGCTTTGTCTCCATCGCGGCAAGCCAGCTCGGCGCTGGCCCCTGCGATGGGGATCGTAGGTGGTCAATCTCGCCAAGAAAGGGAGCGAGATTGGCACAATATCGCGATCACCCACTGTATCAGTGCCATCTTATCTGTACCTATCAGTGCTGCCTTATCTGTACCTATCAGTGCCGCCTTATCTGTGTCTATCAGTGCCCACCAGTACCGCCTCATCTGTGCATATCAATGAAGGAGAAAAATTAACTGTTTGCAAAATTTTATAAAAACAACGAAACATGATTTTTTTTTTTTCAAAATGTTGCATGTTTTTTTGTTTAGCAGAAAATAAAAACCCCAGAGGTGATCAAATACCACCAAAAGAAAGCTCTTTTTTTGGGGAAAACATTATAAAAAATAGATTTGGGTACAGTGTAGCACGACCGCGCAATTGTCATTCAAAGGCCTCGTACACACGACCGAACATGTTTGCTGAAACTTCTCCGCGGACATGTTCGGTCGTGGGCAGTAGGGCGGTTTAAGTGCCCAGTAAGGAAGTGGTTAAAAACTTTTTGGAAACTCGAGCAGTTGACTAGAGACCAGGGCCGATCCTAGGGTCACAGGCGCCTGGGTGCAGAAATATTTCTGGCGCCCCCACATGGGCGTGGTCATCTTACTAACTCCTCCCCTTTACATATCATTATACATCACATCTGTAGATGGACTAGGCGCAGGAATGGGCAGAGGCTGTGTATCCTATGCAATCTATCATGCCATAAAACATCTAGAGCTGGGGCAGCCCAGAGCACGTGTAAAGGGATGCTGGGGATGCCATCCCCCAGCACACAGCACACTGAACTCTGTGACTCACCTCGATTCTCTCTCTGTGCAGCCTGAGATAGAGACGGGAGTGGGAGGCATTCCAACTGGAGTTGGTGGAGACAGTGAGGGATCCAAGACTCCCAGTGTTAGGAATTCATTCCTGCACATCAGCACTCAGCAGCCACTGAAAACTAGAACCCTTGTGTCAGGAAGAGGAGCGGCCCCTCCCCCGAGCACTGCCAGGCTGGACGGGCTGCCCTATGCTCACACATCAGTTCTGGACGGACACATACCTATGCTCAGAACACTGGTTCTGGACAGACACAAACAAGGAGAGAAGGAGGGAGGGGAGAACTCTGGCACTTCGGCGCCCCCACCTCTGCAGGCGCCTGGGTGCAATGCACCCTGTGCACCCTGCCTAGGATCGGCCCTGCTAGAGACTTGTAGACCCATCACAGAGTCATCAGCTGTCCTTAACCAATCCAAATTCCCCTCGCAGACTGTGTAATGCATAATGCTTTATCATTTTAACACATGTAATGAATCTAACCTTTAACTACCTTTTTCTAAATGATCAAATTCACAGCTGTGAAACAGCAAAACATAAATAGTGAAGATGATAGAAGAATGTGCGATTTCTATATAAAAAATAAAAAAAAAGTAAAGATATTTGCAGCTGTTTTTCGACTCATTAATATTATTCTCATCTGATTTTATCCACTTAATTAGATGCTGGGAGTTTGAGCGTTATGTCATCTCTGCGTTATTCAAGGCAGGGTAATCAGAGACAATTTAACAATTAAAGGAAAATTTCCATCAGTTTTAACAATAGCAGCTAGAGTTTTAACCACTTAAGACCCGGACCTTTATGCAGGTAAAAGGACCTTGCCCCTTTTTGCGATTCGGCACTGCGTCGCTTTAACGGACAATTGCGCGGTCGTGCGATGTGGCTCCCAAACAAAATTGGCGTCCTTTTTTTGCCACACATAGAGCTTTCTTTTGGTGGTATTTAATCGCCTCTGCGGTTTTTATTTTTTGCGCTATAAACAAAAATAGAGCGACAATTTTGAAAAAAATTCAATATTTTTTACTTTTTTAATAATAAATATCCCCCAAAAATATATATAAAAAAATAACATTTCCTCAGTTTAGGCCGATACGTATTCTTCTACCTATTTTTGAAAAAAAAATCGCAATAAGCGTTTATCGGTTGGTTTGCGCAAAATTTATAGCGTTTACAAAATAGGGATAGTTTTATTGCATTTTTATTATTTTTATTTTTTTTTACTACTAATGGCGGCGATCAGCGATTTTTTTGTGACTGCGACATTATGGCGGACACATCGGACAAATTTGACACATTTTTGGGACCATTGTCATTTTCACAGCAAAAAATGCATTTAAAATGCATTGTTTATTGTAAAAATGACAGTTACAATTTGGGAGTTAACCACAAGGGGGCGCTGATGGGGTTATGTGTTCCCTGAAGTGTGTTTACAACTGTAAGGGGGTGTGGCTGTAGGTGTGACATCATCGATCGAGTCTCCCTATAAAAGGGATCACACGATTGATGCAGCCGCCACAGTGAAGAACGGGGAAGCTGTGTTTACATACCGCTCTCCCCGTTCTTCAGCTCTGGGGAGCGATCGCGGGTCTCCAGCGGCGATCGGGTCTGCTGGTCCCGCGGTCCCGGTCACGAAGCTTCGCACCGGGTCGCGGGAGCGCACCGCGGGCTCGCGCCCGCGACCCGCGGCTGGGTACTAGTACAGGCTGTATTGTGGTCAGCACGTCTGGTAAGGAGACTACATTTCTGACACTCGGGTGTACACCGGGTGCTGTTCGTAAAACACGTCAATCACGTCAGGTCATCACACATTAGCATAAAACACGCCCCCCCTTCCACATTTGAATTACGCGGGCTTACGCCGGCCCCATTTACGCTACGCCGCCGCAAACTTACGGAGCAAGTGCTTTGTGAATACTGCACTTGCTCCTGTAAGTTGCGTCGGCGTAGCGTAAATACAATACGCTGCGCCGCCGTAACTAGGCGCACAGCTACGTGAATCTACCCCATGGTCTTTAACATTATAGACATATCACTGGTCTCTTTTTTTATACATCAGAAGCAGTACCGCCAGCAACCATTGGGTGGCGCATGGATACACACAGTTGTACAGAACTGTGAGAAAGATTAATACATCAGAAGCAGTACCGCTGGCAACCACTGGGTGGTGCATGGATACACACTACAGTTGTACAGATCTGCAAGAGAAGCCCAGGCATCCATCCAGCGGCGCAGGCTGCTGACGTCGGTTCCGATATCGGCGCCATTTGCATTTCACCCTGGTTACGTGGAACCGGCCGTGAAACAGAAGAGACCGCGGGCGGGGAGAATCGAGATTGCGATTCTCTCCGTGATTAATCGTGCAGCTCTAACTCCCATAGACACACTCCTAAACCTTGTGGACATCCTTTCTAAGAAGAGTTGAAGCTGTTGTAGCTACAAAGGGTGGGGCCAACTCAATATTGAACCCTACGGACTAAGGGAAGCCATTAAAGTTCATGTGCAGGTGTCCCAATACTTTTGGCAATATAGTGTATTTTTGACTTTATAGTTTGGCTGTACTTTTAATTTAAAAAGAGACATAAACTCTCATTATTGGGATTTTTTATGGAAATTAGAAATGTAAACATCTTCTAAATTGAGGAAGGTTCTACAAAGCTTCTATTAGTTTACAGAAAGTAGTTCTGCGGATTCCATGAAAGGTGAGAGCGGTGCAGACGGAAAGCTGCTGGATCTGAAGATATGGAGCCCTGACTGGTGTCGCCCGCCTTCCCTCATTATCATCCCGCGAGCACCGAACCCATTAACGAGTTGAACCGCAAACGGCATTCCGCATGCTAATTAGAGACGTGTCTGCAAGGATATTAATTAGGGGTGACACTTTCACCGCCACTTCACGTCCCCCCCCCCCCCCTACCGATGCCACTTAAAAGGTGCGATAAGAAATTAAAAAATACAAATAGAACTTGGCAGTCACCCAGGGAGCGGGCAGGACTGGAGTACGGGGAGAAATAAACATCTCGGCGGCGAGGTCAGCGCGCAGTCACCGCTCTGCATTGCATTAGACGTGGAATATCGACTTGCGGATTTTAATTTTTTTTTTTTATGTAGCCGACTTATGCAAAAGTAAATTCCAAGCGCGACCTGTGAAGCGGGGCATTGAGTGCAACGTTGTTTGAGTTTGTTCACAGACTGGGAACATTTCATTACATTCATTTCATATCGGCTGAATAATCTGCAATACGTTTTGTATTAATATACTCTACAATCTCGGATTTTTATTTTTTTTGGACTCAACATCATAATTTTTGGATATGAGGATCATTTTTAAAACAGTGATCTCCAAACTGCGGCCCGCAGGTCAGATGTGGCCCTTTGCTTGCCTTTATTTGGCCCTTGGGTCACTATTCCTAAGACTGATTTGAGCCACTATTCCTCCCACTGATACCAATGACAGATCACTATTCCTCCCACTGATACCAATGATGGATCACTATTCCTCCCACTGATACCAATGACGGGTCACTATCCCTCCCACTGATACCAATGATGGGTCACTATCCCTCCCACTGATACCAATGATGGATGACTATTCCTCCCACTGATACCAATGATGGATGACTATTCCTCCCACTGATACTAATGACGGGTCACTATCCCTCCCACTGATACCAATGATGGGTCACTTTTCCTCCCACTGATACCAATGACGGGTCACTATTCTTCCCACTGACACCAATGACGGATGACTATTCCTCCCACTGATACCAATGACGGATGACTATTCTTCACACTGATACCAATGATGGGTCACTTTTCCTCCCACTGAAACCAATGACGGATCACTATCCCTCCCACTGATACCAATGATGGGTCACTATCCCCCCGACTGATACCAATGATGGATCACTATTCCTCCCACTGATACCAATGACGGATCACTATTCCTCCCACTGATACCAATGATGGATGACTATTCCTCCCACTGATACCAATGATGGATCACTATTCCTCCCACTGATACCAATGATGGATCACTATTCCTCCCACTGATACCAATAATGGATCACTATCCCTCCCACTGATACCAATGATCGGTCACTATCCATCCCACTGATACCAATGATGGGTCACTATCCATCCCACTGATACCAATGATGGGTCACTATTCCTCCCACTGATACCAATGATGGATCACTATTCCTCCCACTGATACCAATGATCGGTCACTATCCATCCCACTGATACCAATGATGGGTCACTATCCATCCCACTGATACCAATGACGGGTCACTATTCCTCCCACTTATACCAATGATGGGTCACTATCCCTCCCACTGATACCAATGATGGATCACTATCCCTCCCACTGATACCAATGACGGGTCACTTTTCCTCCCACTGATACCAATGACGGGTCACTATCCCTCCCACTGATACCAATGATGGATGACTATTCCTCCCACTGATACCAATGACGGGTCACTATTCCTCCCACTGATACCAATGACGGGTCACTATCCCTCCCACTGATACCAATGACGGGTCACTATGCCTCCCACTGATACCAATAAAGGGTCACTATCCCTCCCACTGACACCAATGATGGATCACTATTCCTCCCACTGAAACCAATGATGGATCACTATTCCTCCCACTGATACCAATGACGGATCACTATTCCTCCCACTGATACCAATGACGGATCACTATTCCTCCCACTGATACCAATGATGGATCACTATTCCTCCCACTGATACCAATGACGGATCACTATTCCTCCCACTGATACCAATGATGGATCACTATTCCTCCCACTGATACCAACGATGGATCACTATTCCTCCCACTGATACCAATAATGGATCACTATTATTCCCACTGTCAACAAGGTTGAGTCACCATTTCTTCCACTAACACCAGTAGTGGAGCCATATTCCTCTCACTGACACCAATGATGGGACACTATCCCTCCCACTGATACCAATGATGGATCACTATTCCTCCCACTGATACCAATGATGGGTGACTATTCCTCCCGCTGATACCAATGATGGATCACTATTCCTCCCACTGATACCAATGATGGATCACTATTCCTCCCACTGATACCAATGACGGATCACTATCCCTCCCACTGATACCAATGATGGGTCACTATTCCTCCCACTGATACCAATGATGCGTCACTACCCCTCCCATTGATACCAATGACGGGTCACTATTCCTCCCACTTATACCAATGATGGGTCACTATCCCTCCCACTGATACCAATGATAGGGCACGATTCCGCCTACTGATACCAATGATGGGGCACGATTCCTCCCACTGACACCAATGATGGGGCACTAGTCCTCCCACTGATACCAATGATGGGGCACTATCCCTCCCACAGGTATCAATGATAGGGCACTATTCCCATAGCTCCCAACCGTCCCAGATTTCGAGGGAATGTCCCTGATTTGGAGCAATGTCCCGCTGTCCCTCATTCCTCCTCCTTTGTCCCTCATTTTGGTCTGATCTATATAGTTGTATATAAAATGCACTTTTTATCTATCAAAAAGTGTTTCCAGTGCCAAACCTTTCATTTAATTTCTAAATTGCTGCATTTGTAAATTCCAAAAGCCAATATAAAGGAATAATAGTGGTAAAAAAGCACTTGTGGGTTTAACCAAATTTGTTTTTCTGTACAATTCTCCGTTAAGGGGGCGTGACAGGGGGTGTGTCCTTTGCTTGCATACTTTTTACTGATAGGTGTCCCTCATTCCTCCTACTGATACCAATGATGGGGCACTAATCAGGGATCCCACCTCATATCAGACTGTCCAGCACCAGTCTGCAACAACAGTTTATAAAACAAACTCATACAATGTTCCAACAGTCTGAAAAGGTGGAATTAATTTATCTTCATAGATCTCTTGAGGGATATTGTTGATACATATTGCTGTCCCAAGTGAAGGAGCCTCTCCAACCCAGTCTGCAGGAGGGCCACCATATTCCCTCTGACCATTACCCCGTACAATAATAATAATAATAATAATAATACACATTTTCAACCACTCCAGAAGGGAAGCTTTATTGTTCTTATTCAGAGAATTGATCTAAGCCTCGCTCTCATTGTTCATCATTTGGTTATCCATCATTAGCCACTTCCGAACCGCCCGCTGTCGTACTGTTGTTATGGTAGCAGCTAGCTACCATAACCTCGGTATCCTTGTCAAGAGCGGGCGGTCCGCTTCAAGATAAAAGTGATCTCTGACTGACTGCTGCACTCTATATGCTACATAGTCTTGACCCCTGCATTCTATATTCTATGTTGTACTGTACATTACATAGTCCTGATCACCACAATTCATAAGCTATGTTGTAAATTGCATAGTCCTGACCTCTGAACCCTGTACACTATTCTGCATGTTACACAGTCCTAACAGCTGCACGCTATTTTGAATGTTACATAGTCCTGGCTGCCAAGCCTCAGGATATTTATAGGCTCTCCCTCCACCTTCTGGGTACACCTCCCCAGAGTCGTGGGAACGAGCTCACCTGCCACAGTACAATGGCTGATTGGCAAGTAGTATAATAGGGGATGATAACTTTGATGGGGTAAAGGGTTATGGGATGCCCAACTTGCAAATGTGCAATAAACAGAACCAGGGACAACTTTCTCACTATTTACAGATCCCTCTTCTTCCTTCCTCCTGCACAAACTTGGTTCCCCCTTTGTACAGTTTCTGCTGGCTCATTAATGGGGGAACTAACAGTCTCTTGTTAAAGGGGTTGTAAAGGTAAAAAAAAAATCCCTTAAATATCTTCCTTTACCTTAGTGCAGTCCTCCTTCACTTACCTCATCCTTCCATTTTGCTTTTAAATGTCCTTATTTCTTCTGAGAAATCCTCACTTCCTGTTCTTCTGTCTGTAACTTCACACAGTAATGCAAGGCTTTCTCCCTGGTGTGGAGAAAGACTCTTGAGGGGGGACGAGGCGAGCAGGAGTGTCAGGAAGCCCACTAACACACAGCTCCTTTCTCTATCTGCAAAGTAGAGAGTGTCCTGACACTCCTGCTCTCCCCCTCCCCCCCCAAGAGGCTTTCTCCACACCAGGGAGAAAGCCTTGCATTACTGTGTGTAGTTACAGAAAGAAGAACCGGAAGTGAGGATTTCTCAGAAGAAATAAGGACATTTAAAAGCAAAAGGAAGCTATTTAGATAAATAAAAATACCTTTGCAACCCCTTTAACTCAGCAACAGCAAATTACAAGCTAGGAACTCTCAATCCCTTTGGAAAAGTAGCACACATATGGAGTGAACACCATCTCACGCACCACCTTCTGCCCTTTCTGTAGACACTGATCCCAGTTCTACTGCTTGCAGAAAATGCTAGCCCACCTGTCTGCTTCCGCTTCCCAGTCCTGACTGACTCACACATGGAGACTCCCCAGGACAAGGTTGGATGAAGACATGGCACACCGCTGTCTTCAAGGGAGACCTGCTACAGCTGGCAGTCTCTCCTATTGTTTGTTCGTACTGATCTACTCACTGTCTCTCCTTGCTCTCTCTGCTGCCTCCCCGATTAGGGTCCCTACAACTGCCTCCCCGGCAAGTGTCCCTCAAGAGCCAGCGACAGACTCCCCTCAGCACTGCTTCTCCATCTTCCACCTGACTCCCCTGCTGGCATTACTCATTTCTAATTAAGGGCAGTTCCCTGCCAGGCCCCCAACCTGGAGATTGGTTAGGGGCCCCTAAATTTTCCAGGCCACCCCTCCTAGCCTCCACCCACTATCTTCAAAAATGTTCTCTAACGTTCTAGAAACATGGTGGAGGCACCAGAGAGCTGCCTAGATGAGTCATCCAGCCCTGGCCTCTAATAACCCTGACCCAGATTCAGTGACTCAGGTTTATCTCTAGGACAGACAAAAGTTTGCCTACTCTCACATCTAGTAGCACACACTAGAGCAGAGGTCTTCAAACTATGGCCCCCCAGTTGTTTAGGAACTACAATTTGCATCGTGCCTAGTCATGTATTTAAATATCAGAGTTTTACAATGTTTAATGGGACGTGTAGTTCCACAACAGCTGGAGTGCTGTAGTTTGAAGATCTCTACACATTACACAGTCCTGACTGCATCACTGCATACTCTATGTTTGCCACCAAGGGGCAGCAACAGCCTCTTCAAGCTTCTTGGAGCCCTATCCCGGATCCAGCACCACCTCATCACCAGCCTCCTAAGGTAAGGCCACTGATTGTCGCCTTCCAGTCCGTCCCGCGAAGGGCTGGTAGTGCGAGTGATGGGGTCAGGTTTGTTTGCCACCTCCTTGGCAAGCTGGAGCAAAGAGCAGCAGGTGGAGGGGCAGCAACAGCGTCTTCCAGCTTCTAGGAGCCCTACCTCGGATCCAGCACCACTCATCACCAGCCTCCTAAGGTAAGGACACTGATCGTCGCCTTCCCGTCCGTCCCGCAAGGGGCTGGTAGTTTCAAAGTGAGGGAGTCAGGTTTGTCTGCCGCCGCCTTGGCAAGCTGGAGCGAAGAGCAGCAGGTGAAGGGGTGGAGAGGCAGCAACAGCATCTTCCAGCTTCTAGGAGCCCTACTACGGATCCAGCACCACCTCATCACTGGCCTCCTAAGGTAAGGCCACTGATTGCCGCCTTCCTGTCCGTCCTGCGAGGGGCTGGTAGTGCGAGTGAGGGGTTCGGGTTTGTTTGCCGCCACCTCTGCAAACTGGAGTGAAGAGCAGCAGGTGGACGGGTGGAGGGGCAGCAACAGCCTCTTCCAGCTTCTAGGAGCCCTACCCCAGATCCAGCACCACCGCATCACCAGCCTCCTAAGGTAAGGCCTCCGATCGTCGCCTTCCCATCCATCCCGCGAGGGGCTGGTAGTGCAAGTGAGGGGGTCAGGTTTGTTTGCCACCGCCAGCCCAATCTGGAGTGAAAAACAGCAGGTGGAGGGGCAGCAATAGCCTCTTCCAACTTCTAGGAGCCCTACCCGGGATCCAGCACCACCTCATTACCAGCCACTAATCGTCACCTTCCCGTCTGTCCTGCGAGTAGCTGGTAGTGCAAGTGAGGGGGTCAGGTTTGTTTGCCGCTGCCTCGGCAAGCTGGAGTGAAGAGCAGCAGGTGGAGGGGCAGCAACAGCCTCTTCCAACTTCTAGGAGCCCTACCCCAAATCCAGCACCACCTCATCAGCAGCCTCCTAAGGTAAGGCCCCTGATCGTCGCCTTCCCGTCTGTCCTGCGAGGGGCTGGTAGTGTGAGTGAGTGGGTCAGGTTTGTTTGCTGCCGCCTCAGCAAGCTGGAGTGAAGAGCAGCAAGTGGAGGGGTGAAAGGGCAGCAACAGCCTCTTGGAGCCCTATCCCGGATCCAGCACCACCTCATCACAGGCCTCCTAAGGTAAGGCCACTGATCATCGTCTTCCTATCCGTCCTGCGAGGGGCTGGTAGTGCAAGTGAGGGGGTCAGGTTTGTTTGACGCCGCCACCTCCCATCCCCCCCAAATATTAAGCACTAGCTGCCACTGGACCTTGATCATTGGCAACCTACTGTACACATTTCTCTTAGGGAAAATTCCCTTTAAACCAACCACATTTATATACAGTATATTGTCCCTTTAAGGAACCGTGATGAAAAAGAAAAGAGAGGGAAAGCAAAGAGTCACCATAAAAAATGGATTCTTGTATTTTTAGAGGAATGCTTTGTATTGTGTACTACTAAGGTGGAGCCGCCTTGGCTGTCGGTTGCAAGAAAGCAAGCCGTCTTCTTAAGCAGGCTGTGATGAAATGCTTTGTTGGCTTCCAAGTGCCTGCAAACTGCGATAAATCTCTGAGCGTGAAGAAAGCTACTAAAAGAGAAAGAATCAGTGCAGGGAAGGGAGGTGGCCTAGAGTTAATGGTCCTCGCACCCAGCCGTACATCTGCGCTCTGCTGCGAGGATGGAATGTTAATTTGTTTTATGTAAAAATTAGCATAGGATTACCAATATTGCCGGAGCGACTTCAAGATTTTTTTTCTTTCTCTGGATTCCCGAGGTTCCACAATCCCAGCACTTTTTGGCTTTAGACTTAGGACACAGGACAGCAAGTTTAAACCCTAACTGAGTGACATTTAGTTTTCTAAAACAATTGCAATTTTTTTTTTTTTTCATAAAATACTGTTTTACCTTTTTAGTTCTTTTTTATTTTTCATTGCAGTGCTACTCTCCTCTAGCCATTTCCTGTCTACATGCCCTCATTCCTGCATGGACTGCACATAATTGTTCATAGGTCTCAAGTTTCTGGGACAGTTCCAGGATTTTGGGCACTGTCCCGCAGTGTCCGCATCCCCTAAAATCCAGGGGTTGCCGAGTACTGGATTGCAGTGGTGGCCCATCCATAGAGGGCGCACGGGCGCTGCCTCCCCTGTCCATGCGTCCAGCCCCTTGATCTACATATCAGTAGTGCCAGACTATGGATTCCAAAGCGGCGGGGGTGTTTTTTGAAGCACCTGATTAGAGCCAGAGGTTCTAATACGCTAATGGCCTCGAAGCAGTGGCGTAGCGTAGGTTGTCAGCGCCTGGGGCGAGGCAAGTAATTTGCGCCCCCCTGACCCATGGACTTACCTATTTTCAGCTAGCTCCAGTCTGGTCATATGATCCACTGTGTGAGACAGCGGTGGCTGTAGGGAAGAGGAGAGCCGGCTTGATAATGACTGGTGAAGCCTGGAGTGGTGACCTCATGTATATGTTCCATCTGTTGTTGGCGCTCCCTCCTCTCCACACTTGTGACAGTGCCCCTCTAAATTTTGCGCCTGGGGCGGTGACCCCCCTTGCACCCCCCTCGCTACGCCACTGCCTTGGAGTGTAGAACATTGCACTCCGAGCCTACCCAGTTGTGTGACCATAGCGAATTAATTTTTGCAATTATCACACTAAAGTTAAAGTTTATATCTACTTTAACTGTATGATAACCATGAAACCATGATCATCCATGAGTAGCTATGCAGGATAGGGTTCCTCCTTAACCCCAAAAGGACTCCTCAGGGAGCCCATTCACTCACCACCGAGGGTCCGAAGCTTCGTGACCGCGCCCGCGGGACCCAAGCGTCGCCGGTGTCCCGCAATTGGGTCACAGGAGCTGAAGAACGGGGAGAGGTGAGTGTAAACAAACCTTCCCTGTTCTTCTCTGTGTCAGTGGCAGTGATTTTTTTATATTCTTTGGGGATATTATTATAGCAAAAAGTAAAAAATATATATATTTTTTTAATTGTCGCTCTATGTTTGTTTATAGCGCAAAAAAATTAAACCGCATGTAGCGCCCCCTTACTTTCAGAATGGGCACTACGCTAAAGTTAGTGGGAGAATGGGAGAGTTATTTTGCTCCCATTCATAATTTGTTAAATTTGGGGCTGCTGTCTTTCCAGAACTGTCCTGTAGGTCAGTCTGCGCTCCAGGGTTGCGATCCCATCCCTGGGCGACAGTTGGCGCTAGAGGGGTTCTGGCAGAGCCACTTTTCCTCAGCAGCCAATTAGAGGAGTTTTCCCTCGCGGAGCATGCTGGGGGAGAGTATATCTGTGGCGGACGCCATTTTTGTTGGCTCTTCGCGGGTTCCTGGTTTCAGGTGCGGCACCCACCTTCAGGGTGCCGCAGTTCCAGACTCTGGGCCCTCCTGGCCTGGAGTGACTGATGCTACTAAGGGGCCCCAGTGACTTACTGGGTCCCCCCGTCTACTGAAGAGATCCCAGGCTGTGTGCCGCTCGGTGGGGGATCGACTTGAGGAGAACCCAGAGGCCTGTGGCAGAGGTCCCTAGAGCCAGGTCTGTGGCAGAGACCTGTTCCTCCCAGCAACCTAAAGTGACACTTCGGCTGCCAGGCTCGTGGCAGGAGTCTTTCCGGGGGCACTTCACCCACTCTGGCTAGAGTGGCGACAAACTGTATCTACTACTACTGAGAGCAGGATTGCTCTTTTCCATATCCAGGCCTGATACTGCAAAGTTCTCTTGCTTCATCAACCTTTTCTCTCTACCTCATGTTGATGTTGGTCATGTTGGGCTGAAAATAAAGCATTCAGAAAAAAACTTTATTTGATGACTGGACATTCGCTTACTAATCTACTCATCAACTTCACCCCTAGACAACGGTAAGAGGTAACTTAATATGCTGATCCCAAAACAACCAGCAGCTCCTTTGGGGGTAGCGCTACACGTGGGGGCTCAAACCCGGGATTTCAACCCGGGACCTCTCGCAACAGAAATCGTGAGTAGCGATTTATTAAAGAGTGAAGAGTGTCGTGTATTTGGAACTGTCCAGCTACGAGGGAGTTAACCTTACACAGCTAAGCTTGGGCGTACGTGCAGCACAGAACGCGCCTGAAACGTGTCTGGACAAGTTCTTCAAGAGGGAGGAGCCACCCTCCCCTGCGTGAGACGTATAATAGAGTTTCTCGCCAAGCCAGCAGAGCACCGCCCATCTTCAAGAGGGAAGGAGAACCGCGTGGTGATGTCTGCCTTCCTGCAACCGGGTGTTGCCGTTCCACGGCTGAGGCCTCCAACTACCTCACCGGGGGTCCTCAGCATGTTTGCACCGCCTGGGGTGCCAGTGACGGATACGGGCATCCGCTTGTCCACAGAGGGGCAATTTGTGTTACTGTCCAGTAGAGGGACAGAGATGCTGGGCCTAACCTGCCCTCGATGCGAGGAACTGTCTGTCAAGATTCAACCTTTTGCCCGATGCCAGAGATGCCGGGCCTATCTGTTCATCGCCACATCACCCGTTAAGACTCAAAGGGAGTACAGGGTGAACTTCATCACGGCTGACGTCACCGCGGAGGAGGAAGCCACACGGCCTGGGCCATCCCCATCAGTGGAGCTGGTTTTAATACGCCAATCCCAAAATAACCAGCAGCTCGTGTGGGGGTAGCGCTACACGCAGATGTGATCAAATACCACCAAAAGAAAGCTCTATTTGTGGGGAAAAAAAGGCGCCAATTGTGTATGGGAGCCACGTTGCACGACTGAGCAATTGTCTGTTAAAGCGACGTAGTGCCGAATCGCAAAAAGGGGCAAGGTCCTTAACCTGCATAATGGTCCGGGTCTTCTTAAAGTGGAGTTCCAGCCTTTTTTTATGTTTATTAAAAGTCAGCAGCTACAAAAAGTGTAGCTGCTGGCTTTTAATAAACAGACACTTACCTGCTCCACGGTTCCAGCGACGCGCCGGCCGGGGCTCCGCTCCTCTCCCCCCCTCTCCGGCCGCCGTCTTCATTCCAAGTGTGGGCACCCGGCCGTGACAGCTTTCGGCTTCACGGCCGGGCACCCACTGCACATGCGTGAGCGTCACTGCGCATGCGTGAGCGGCGCTACGCCGTCTGATTGGACAGGCAATCGCCTACAGGGAAGGGCTGCAGTAAGCCGATTAAGTTATTCGCCTTACCAGCCCCTCGGCGGAAGGAGGAAGTGGGACAGGAAGTCCCACTCCTCCTGAAGCCCCCACTGCCCCCCCCAAAAAAATTCATGCCAAATGTGGCATGTAAGGGGGCGAGGAGTGGATTAAGCGGAAGTTCCATTTTTGGGTGGAACTCCACTTTAACCGGTTAAAGGGAAATGCCAATTATTTGAACTCCATACACTGTGGAACACAGGAGGTCTTACCTCTTACCTCTATCTGGGTAATTACCTGGCCTTGTTGGGGTATTTTCTGGCCCATTTTCCATACTTTCTGCAATACTCAATTCATCCCTTTGCAAAGATTTTTTTTTTTTTTTTAGCACAAAAGGAATCAGGCCATTGCTTTTTCATTGCAAACATTACTGTGACTTAGGAAAAGGGATTTAAAGAAATAACGCCTTGATCTGAAAATCAGACATACATTTGAGCATGATAAAACCTTTGGTTAACATGGTTCTCTAAGAACAACAACTCCATCAATAATGCAGTATAGTGTCACTCTCATATCCCTATGGGAAAGGAAAGCTCACTTCCTTCTCTAGATCTGAGGGAACTATTATTTATTTTAGGCATTTATATAGATCGCTGACAATTTACACAGCGTGTTTAACATGATATCTATTGACCTCAGTCAGTCCTCTCTGATGGAACTTACAATCCAAGGTCCCTATTACACATACATACACACATAGCCTCAAAACTCAACAAACAATAACCCATAATGACAACGTGAAAGGCGTTTGTTTGAAATCTTTGCAAATTTATAAAAAAAATGAAGAAATGACATGTACATAATAGTCACAGCCTTTGCCATGACACTTAAAGCGAGGGTTCCGCGGGAATACGTGTTCTTTTTGTTATAATCATCTGCCGCTCATCCCATATTTAAGTGTGTACTCACGTGTCCTTATTTCGTAGGCCACCGCAATGTCTTTCAGCCGCAAAAGATAACTTATAAAAAAAATCCTGGAGGCTTCCATCTTGCTTGTGGGCACTCTGAAGCCCACAAGCAAATCCTTCCGGGATGCGGTGGCACGATCTACCTAATTGCCAGCAAATAAAATGGCGGAATTCGAACCGCCCTCATCACGTGACCTGCTTCCCGGGTCACGTGATGAGTGAAATCCCGCGATATCGAGAGAATCTGCCTAATGACTCCTCTCCTGGGAAGCATGACGCTGTGCTCCCAGGAGACTTTGCGATGGAGTCCCAGAAAACGACACGCCCACTCCCGCGGGAAGGATACCCGGAAGTGCCTGTTATTCCAAGGTGAATAAAGGTTCTGTGATTGTTTAAAAAAAATTGTTTAAAAAAAATTTAACAGCGGACTATAAATGTATTCAATGTGACTGTCTTAATTAGATAAAGTGTCTCTTGAGGGTGAACCTCCGCCTTAACTGACAATTGCGCGGTCGTGCGACGTGGCCCCCAAACAAAATTGGCGTCCTTTTTTTCCCACAAATAGAGCTTTCTTTTGGTGGTATTTGATCACCTCTGCGGTTTTTATTTTTTGCGCTATAAACAAAAATAGAGCGACAATTTTGAAAAAAATTCAATATGTTTTACTTTTTGCTATAATAAATATCCCCAAAAAAGTTATATTTTTTTTTCCCTCAGTTTAGACCGATACGGATTCTTCTACATATTTTTGGTAAAATAAGCTTTATTTATTGGTTTGCACTAAATGTATAGCATCTACCAAATGGGATAGTTTTATGGCATTTTTATTAATCATGTTTTTTTACTAGTAATGGCGCCAATCAGCAATTTTTATCGTGACTGCAACATTATGGCGGACACATCAGACACCTTTGACAATATTTTGGGACCATTGTAATTTATACAGCGATCGGTGCTATAAAAACGCACTGGTTACTATAAAAATTACACTGGCAGTAAAGGGGTTAACCAGGATCGGGTGCTGTAGGGGTTAAGTGTGCCCTAAGGGAGTGATTCTTACTGTGGGGGGGCGTGGCTGTGCGTGTGACGTCACTGATCGTCGTTCCCTATGACAGGGAACAGACCATCAGTGGCAAGCTCACTAGGAAGCACGGGGAGATGTTTGTTTACACTTATCTCTCCCCGTTCTTCCTCTCTGTGACCCGATCGCGGGACCCCGGCGGCGATCGGGTCCGCTGTTTCCGCGGGGACGGTAACGGAGGAGAGGACCGGGTCGCGAGCGTGCCGCCAGCGGCGCGCTGGGCGACCCATGGCTGGGCTCTTAAAGGGGACGTACATGTACGCCCTTGTGCCCAGCCGTGCCAATTTGTAGATGTACATTGTCGTGCGGCAGTCCTCAAGTGGTTAAAAAGCCCCTATAAGTAATCGATTTTATTTGCATAAATATTATAAGAGATTTTAGGTACTTTCTCAGGTCAAAATAATATCTATACTACAAGTCAATTTTATCTTTTTCTAATGCGGTAAAAACTACCTGAGCTATAAAAAAATAAAATGTAGCAGTTACAAATATATAAATGTTAAATAAATGCAAGATGCCTTCCAAATAGTATCAGCAAACAGTAATTGGCAATTAACCAGGATTATGATGTGGTGGGTATAATAGAAACTTAGCTCCATCAAAGTCATGAGTGGATAATACAATTGTAAGGCTACCACTTCGTACAAAGGGGCAGATCCACAGACAGAGTGCGCCGGCGTATCTACTGATACGCCGGCGTACTTTCAAATACCCGCGTCGTATCTTTGATTTGAATCCTCAAACCAAGATACGACGGCATCTGGGTTAGATCCGACAGGTATACGTCTACGTACGCCTTCGGATCTTAGATGCAATACTTCGGCGTCCGCTGGGTGGCGTTCACGTCGTTTTCCGTGTCGGGTATGCAAATTAGCTATTTCCGTTGATCCACGAACGTACGAGCGGCCGGCGCATTTTTTTATGGCGTCTCTAGTCGGCTTTTTCCGGCGTGTAGTTAAAGCTGGTATTTTGCGGCGTATAGTTAGACTTGCCATGTTAAGTATGGCCGTCGTTCCCGCGTCGAAATTTTAATTTTTTCTTTTTTTTGCGTAAGTTGTCCATGAATCGGGATGGACGTAACTCAAATCTAAGTAAAAAAAATGACGTTGTTGCGACGTCATTTAGCGAAATGCACGGCGGGAAATTTAGAAACGGAGCATGCGCAGTTCATTCGGCGCGGGGACGCACTTCATTTAAATGAAACACGCCCCCTAATCGTCGATTTGAATTCCGCCGCCAAAGATACACTACACCGCCGTAACTTACGGCGCGGAATCTTTAAGGATTCGAAAATTATGCCAGGTAAGGTAAGGCGGAGTAGCGTATCTCTGATACGCTGCGCCGATCTATTTCTATGTGGATCTGGCCCATTGTATAGAAATGTTTTAAAAAGTGAGAAAGTGCTTGTTTGTACAATCCTATTTTAGACCAGCTGTAAAAAGCCCCAGCTGTAATTGTATAAAAATTATAAGAGGTTTTAGGTAATTTCTCAGGTCCAAATAATATCTACAGGTATACAACAAGTCAATTTTATCTTTTTCAAGTGCATTTAAAAAAAAAAAAAAAATAAGTATTAGCAAACAGTAATTGTCAGGACCATCATGCAGTAGTCATAAGTGGATAATACATTTTTAAAACTACCACTCAGGGGTAGCAAAGTATAAAAAAAACAGGGAAGGGGGGGTTTATGTCTGTTTGCAAAATTCTGTTAGAGACCAACTGAGCCCCCCCATCCCTTATAGGTAACTAACTATTACAAGTATAAAAGATTTCCCTCCACTGGAACTAAAGCCTCGTACACACGATCGGTTCATTCGATGAGAATGGTCTGAAGGACCGTTTTCATCGGTTAACCGATGAAGCTGACTGTTGGTCCGTCGCGCCTACACACCATCGGTTAAAAAAACGATTGTGTCAGAACGCGGTGACGTAAAACACAACGACGTGCTGAAAAAAACAAAGTTCATTGCTTCCAAGCATGCGTCGATTTGATTCTGAGCATGCATGGATTTTTAACCGATGGTCGTGCCTTCTAACGATCGTTTTTTTTTTCTATCGGTTAGGAATCCATCGGTTAAATTTAAAACAAGTTGGCTTTTTTTTGGTGGATAAATAACCTATGGCGCCCACACTCGATCGGTTTGGACCGATGAAAACGGTGCATCAGACCGTTCTCATCGGTTTAACGGATCGTGTGTACGCGGCCTAAGGGGCCAAGTCCAACCTATGAAATATAACCCCACGCCATAATCCCCCCTCCACCAAATGATTTGGACCAGTGCACAAAGCAAGGTCCATAAAGACATGGATGAGGAGAGTTTGGGGTGAGAAACTTGACTGGCCTGCACAGTGTCCTGAATTCAACCCGATAGAACACCTTTGGGATGAATTCAAGCGAAGACAGTGAGTCAGTACCTGACCTCACAAATGTGTTTCTGGAGGAATGGTCAAACATTCCCATAGACACTCCTAAACCTTGTGAACTGCCTACCAGAAGAGTTGAAGCTGTTATATCTGCAAAGGGCGGGGCCAACTCAATATTGAACCCTACAGACTAAGACTGAGATGCCATTAAAAATCATGGGTGTGAAAAGGCAGGTGTCACAATACTTTTGAGAATATAGTGTACTTTTCCAGGATTAGGTGTAGTGGCTATAATACAAACCTAGCTCCATCAAAGTCATCAGTGGATAATAATATTGTAAGCAGTGGCAGCCAGTGGTAATTTTTTTTTTGGGGGGGGGGGGCAAACAGTACCACACCCCCCCCTTGATCGGTTAGGTCTGGTGAACTTACTCCATCTATGGTGAGCACCTCTTCTACTGTTTCCTCCCTCCTCCTCGGCGACCAATTGGGACTCTTCTCTTTTCAGCCAATCGGAAAACAGGTCTCAGACCTGCTTCTGATTGGCCGTATTGAGGATCAGCGTTTCAATAGCGAATATTCATTTGATGTTGTAACACCTGGGTAGGCTCCCAGCGCAATGCTCTCCGCCACGAGCCCACCCTATTTTGAAGCCTATTAAAGCCTCTAGCTCTAATCAGGCGCTTTAAAAAAACATCTGACCAATCAGAAGCAGGTCTGAGACCTGTTTTCCAATTGGCCGAAAAGAAAAGAGTCCCAAATGACCACCGAGGAGGAGGGAGGAAATGGAAGCCGCCGCAATGCCGGTGGAGGGCAGGGGAAGGGAATGCCATCGCCGCTGCCGCCGATCAAGGGTAGTCGCCGGTGAAGCACGAGAGAAGCACTGCCCACCATAGATGGGGTAAGTGGTGTTACCATTTGCTGCCCCCCCCCCAAAAAAAAATTACCACCGGCCGCCACTGCTTACAATAAGGGGTTGTACCGTATATTCTCGAGTATAAGCCAAGTTTTTCAGCACATTTTTTGTGTGCTGAAAATGCCCCCCTCGGCTTATCCTCGAGTCTGTCTCCATCTCCATACCTGATCAGCCCGTTTCATGCTCAGACGGCGGCCGACCAGTGTAAAAAAGCCGCGCCTCCTCCTCGTCCTCCTCTGTGATAGGGGAACACTCAGTTTCCCAGCAGTGAGTCATTGTTCAGTGTTCCGCCTATCACGGACATCCTCTCATCCTCGTCCCACAGACGAGAGGATGTCCGTGATAGGTGGAACACTAAACACTGACTCACTGCTGGGAAACTGAGTGTTCCCCTATCACGGACGAGGAGGTGTGACTTTTGTACACTGGATGGATGGATAGCCGCTGTCTGACTGCATGACATGGGCTGATCAGGTATGCAGATTGGCGCAGTGAGGCTTGTAATGGGCACAGTGGGGCTTGTAACGGTCACAGTGAGGCTTGTAACGGTCACAGTGAGGTTTGTAACGGGCACAGTTATGTTTGTAATAGGCACAGTGAGGCTTGCAATGGGCACAGTGAGGCTTGCAATGGGCACAGTGAGGCATGCAATGGGCAAAGTGAGGCTTACGATGGGCACAGTGAGGCTTGTAATATGCCCAGTGAGGCTTGTAACGGTCACAGTGAGGCTTGTAACGGTCACAGTGAGGCTTGTAACGGGCACAGTGATGTTTGTAATAGGCACAGTGAGGCTTGCAATGGGCACAGTGATGTTTGTAATATGCACAGTGAGGCTTGCCATGGGCACAGTGAGGCATGCAATGGGCACAGTGAGGCTTGCAATGGGCACAGGGAGGCTTATGATGGGCACAGTGAGGCATGCCATGGGCACAGTGAGGCATGCAATGTGCACAGTGAGGCTTGTGATGTGCACAGTGAGGCTTGCCATGGGCACAGTGAGGCATGCGATGGGCACAGTGAGGCTTGCGATGGGCACAGTGAGGCTTGTGATGGGCACAGTGATGCTTGCGATGGGCACAGTGAGGCATCCGATGAAAGGATGTCCATGATAGGCGGAACACTAAACACTGACTCACTGCTGGGAAACTGAGTGTTCCCCTATCACGGACGAGGAGGCGTGACTTTTGTACACTGGATGGATAGCCGCTGTCTGACTGCATGACATGGGCTGATCAGGTATGCAGATTGGCGCAGTGAGGCTTGTAATGGGCACAGTGAGGCTTGTAATGGGCACAGTGAGGCTTGTAATGGGCACAGTTATGTTTGTAATAGGCACAGTGAGGCTTGCAATGGGCACAGTGATGTTTGTAATAGGCACAGTGAGGCTTGCAATGGGCACAGTGAGGCTTGCAATGGGCACAGTGAGGCTTGCAATGGGCACAGTGAGGCTTACGATGGGCACAGTGAGGCTTGTAATATGCCCAGTGAGGCTTGTAACGGTCACAGTGAGGCTTGTAACGGTCACAGTGAGGCTTGTAACGGGCACAGTGATGTTTGTAATAGGCACAGTGAGGCTTGCAATGGGCACAGTGATGTTTGTAATATGCACAGTGAGGCTTGCAATGGGCACAGTGAGGCATGCAATGGGCACAGTGAGGCTTGCAATGGGCACAGGGAGGCTTATGATGGGCACAGTGAGGCATGCCATGGGCACAGTGAGGCATGCGATGGGCACAGTGAGGCTTGCGATGGGCACAGTGAGGCTTGCGATGGGCACAGTGATGCTTGCGATGGGCACAGTGAGGCATCCGATGAAAGGATGTCCGTGATAGGCGGAACACTAAACACTGACTCACTGCTGGGAAACTGAGTGTTCCCCTATCACGGACGAGGAGGCGTGACTTTTGTACACTGGATGGATAGCCGCTGTCTGACTGCATGAGATGGGCTGATCACGTATGCAGATTGGCGCAGTGAGGCTTGTAATGGGCACAGTAAGGCTTGTAATGGGCACAGTTATGTTTGTAATAGGCACAGTGAGGCTTGCAATGGGCACAGTGAGGCTTGTAACGGTCACAGTGAGGTTTGTAACGGTCACAGTGAGGCTTGTAACGGGCACAGTGATGTTTGTAATAGGCACAGTGAGGCTTGCAATGGGCACAGTGAGGCATGCAATGGGCACAGTGAGGCATGCAATGGGCACAGGGAGGCTTATGATGGGCACAGTGAGGCATGCCATGGGCACAGTGAGGCATGCAATGTGCACAGTGAGGCTTGTGATGGGCACAGGGAGGCTTACAATGGGCACAGTGAGGCATGCCATGGGCACAGTGAGGCATGCAATGGGCACAGTGAGGCTTGCCATGGGCACAGTGAGGCATGCGATGGGCACAGTGAGGCTTGTGATGGGCACAGTGAGGCTTGTGATGGGCACAGTGAGGCTGAAAATGGGCATTGTTGACCCTCTTTTACACTTACAGTAGCTGCTGCATTTCCTACCCTAGGCTTATACTCAAGTTAATAATTTTCCCATTTTTTTGTGGTAAAATTGGGTGCCTCGGCTTATATTCGGGTCGGCTTATACTCGAGTATATACAGTAATTCATGCAGCCGGCGTCCAGAAAAGGTGACGGATGCATGAATAGGGGGTGGCGGCCATGGATAGAGGGGGCGCCCCTAATGGACGGGCTGCCACTGATTGTAAGCCACTTAATAACACAGGATGTACATTTTAAAGAAGTGGAGAAGGGAAAGGCCCGGATTCACAAAGCACTTACGCCGACGTATCACGAGATACGCCGGGTAAGTGTAAGTATGCGCCGTCGTATCTGTGCACCGTGCCCACAATCTGAGATACGCCTAAAAATAGGCTTCCTACGACCGCCGTAACTTGCCTACGCCGTCGTATCGTGGGCGCATATTTACGCTGGGCGCATTTTCCGCTCCCATTGATTTTCTATGCACATATGCAAATGAGGGAGATACGCCGATTCACGAACGTAGTTGCGCCCAGCGCATAATATACGCGGTTTGCGTAAGTCGTACGTCCGGTGTAAAGTTATTCCCCATATAGGAGGAGCAACTCATGCAAAGGTATGGACCAGGGAACACAAGCCGTCGTATCTTTTGTCGTTTACGTTGTACGTGAATATGACTAGGCATAGATTACGTTCACATCGTAGGCAGTGATTCGACATATCTTAGGCAGTAGTTTCAACGTGATTCTGAGCATGCGCACTGGGATGCGGCCACGGGACGGCACATGCGCCGTTCATTTTTATATACTTCTATGGCGCTTGGCCCATCATTTGCATGGGGTCACGCCTCATTAGCATGGCTCACGCCCACTTCCACCTACGCCGGCTAACGCCGAGGAAACCCAGCGTATCTTTAAGAGCGAGTGGGAGCGAGTGCTTTGTGAATCCAGTGCTTGCCTCTGTGCGCTGCGCCGGCGTAGCGTAAAAAGAGATATACGCTACGGCGGCATAAATATGCGCCGATGTGTGTGAATCCGGGCCATTGTTGGTAAATCTCGGACGAGATTGGGGTGATGATCTCTGTTAGGGTTGTCCCGATACCACTTTTTTAGGACCGAGTACAAGTACCGATACTTTTTTTCAAGTACTCGCCGATACCGAATACCGATACTTTTTTTTAAATGTGTCCCTAAATGCAGCCATGTCCCCCCACAAATGCAGCCATGTCCCCCCCATATAAGCAGCCATGTCCCCCCCATATGCAGCCATGTCCCCCCCATATGCAGCCATGTCCCCCCCATATGCAGCCATGTCCCCCCCCATATGCAGCCATGTCCCCCCCATATGCAGCCATGTCCCCCCCATATGCAGCCATGTCCCCCCCATATCCAGCCATGTCCCCCCCCATATCCAGCCATGTCCCCCCATATGAAGCCATGTCCCCCCCATATCCAGCCATGTCCCCCCCCATATGCAGCCATGTCCCCCCCCATATGCAGCCATGTCCCCCCCATATGCAGCCATGTCCCCCCATATGCAGCCATGTCCCCCCATATGCAGCCATGTCCCCCCCATATGCAGCCATGTCCCCCCATATCCAGCCATGTCCCCCCCATATCCAGCCATGTCCCCCTCCCATATGCAGCAATGTCCCCCCCCATATCCAACCATGTCCCCCCCATATGCAGCCATGTCCCCCCCATATATGCAGCCATGTCCCCCTTACCGTACATGCTGCCGTGCCGTCGCTTGGTTAATACGGGCGGGGAACATTACAGCTTTGAATAGCTGTAGTCTTTCGTGCCGCGCTGCGTATAGACACTCCCCCTTGCTCGGGATTGGACAGTTCACCCGAGCAAGGGGGAGTGTCTATACGCGGCGCGGCGGGAAAGACTACAGCTATTCAAATTAAAGCTGTAATGTTCCCCGCCCGTATTAACCAAGCGGGGATGCGGCGGGATGCGGCGTAGCGGCGGGATGCGGCGTAGCGGCGGGATGCGGCGTAGCGGCGGGATGCGGCGGTGGCGGCGGGGGGGGGGAAGTATTCTATTTCGGTATCGGGGGTATTTGCGGGAGTACGAGTACTCCCGCAAATACTCGGAATCGGTCCCGATACCGATACTAGTATCGGTATCGGGACAACCCTAATCTCTGTGATAACATTGATAGTGGAGAGTATATATAGATGGGAAAGGTAATAATTGTTGATAAGTATTATACTTATCGGGGTTTGTTATAACCTCCTCATATGACATTGCTGAAATTCAATTTCTACAAAAAATTTTAAAATAACAGATAATGCAGAAAACTGAAATGGGTCTTTATTATGGATGATTTTCAAGCAGCCAGACATCAAATTGGATGTTGAGGCCAGTGGTTCTAATGAAAGGACACACATTTCCATCCATTTATCAAATATCAAATTGATTTATAATTGCCGGAGGCTGAACCAACTAGAGTGGAAGCTCTGAGAGATTTGTTCCTTTCTAATAGACCAGATGCCATTTCAAATGTGCATGCATGGGAACATTTGGGCAACAGTGACCACAATATGGTAACGTTTGAGCTCGTAATTCAATTACTGAACAAGAGAACTTCAAAACTCTACAAAAGTATGAAAATGAAAGGCACTTGATTTAAGGATACAGTGTCTAAAAAAGGTAAAATAACTGTAAATCATTTCTGAGTTTAATTGATAAACTCTATGGAGGCAGTGAAAGCCTTCAAAGTTGAACTTCGGCTATAAGCAGGGGCGGACTGACCATTCAGGATCTCGGGCACTGCCCGAGGGCCCCATGCCACTAGGGGGCCCCATCAGGGTTGCCAGGTCTTAGTAAAACCAGGGACAGTATGTAAAAATCTGTATTTTTTTACATCTGTCCCTGATATGTCCGATACTGACATGCATTTAATGTGAAAATCCCGAGATTTTAACTGCCCCGCCTCTGCACTGCCTCCTGGCATGGTGGCCATCTGTAGGCCCGGGTAGGGTGACCACATTTCCAAACTACCATTCAGGGACACCTCCCTTCCCAAAAATCAGCTTGTGGTGTTACGAATCACAGCACAGTGATTGGACACAAGAGGCGGGATTTATGATTTCCCCAATCACAAACAGGGGGCAGGGACTGTGCTCCTCCAGGCATTCCTGGCCAGGACAAGTACTGTCAGTGAGTAAAGCAGTGATGTGGCGGCCTTTTTTGGGGGCATTAGTTTGGCTTGGGGGGGGTGTCAGTGTCAGTTTCATTCCGGGACACTGTATTGTCCTGGAATGAAGGTGCCCAGGACAGACCTGCAAAATGCGGGACTGTCCTGGGCAATCCGGGACACAAGGTCACCCTAGGCCTGGGAGCCCCATAATCTTCTATTGACCGGGGCCCCCATGAGTTGTCAGTCCGCCCCTGGCTATAAGAAAATAATATTTGAATGCAGATGTGTAATTAACCACTTAAGGACCGCCTAACGCCGATATACGTCGGCAGAATGGCACGGCTGGATACAGGCACGTACCTGTGCGTCAGCTTTAAGAGTCCAGCCGTGGGTCGCGCACTCGTGACCTGGTCCAAAGCTCAGTGAACCCGATCGCCGCCGGTGTCCTGCGATCGGGTCACAGGAGCTGAAGAACGGGGAGAGGTGAGTGTAAACAAACATTCCCCGTTCTTCTCTGTGGCATTGACACTGATCGTCTGTTCCCTGTTATAGGGAACGACGATCAGTGATGTCACACCTACAGCCACGCCCCCTTACAGTAAGAAACACTCCCTTAGGGCACACTTAACCCCTTAGCACCCCCTATTGGTTAACCCCTTCACTGCTAGTGTCATTTTCACAGTAATCAGTGCATTTTTATAGCACTTTTCGCTGTAAAAATTACAATGGTCCCAAAAATGTGTCAAAATTGTCCAATGTGTCTGCCATAATGTCGCAGTCATGAAAAAAATCGCTGATCGCCGCCATTACTAGTAAAAAAAATAGTTATTAAAAAAATGACATAAAACTATCCCCTATTTTGTAAACACTAGAACTTTTGCGCAAACCAATCAATAAACCCTTATTGCGATTTTTTTTACCAAAAATAAGTAGAAGAATACGTATCGGCCTAAACTGAGGAAATAAAATGTTTTTTTTATATATTTTTGGGGGATATTATAGCAAAAAGTAAAAAATATTGTTTTTTTTTTCAAAATTGTTGCTTTATGGTTGTTTATAGCGCAAAAAATAAAAACCGCAGAGGAAAGAAAGGACGCCAAATTTGTTTAGTTGCCAAGTCGCACAGTGCAATTGTCAGTTAAAGCGACGCAGTGCCGAAACGCAAAAAGGGGCAAGGTCCTTAACCTGCATAATGGTCTGGGTCTTAAGTGGTTAAAGTTACACCCAACCACTAGGGTTGCCACCTTTTCTTCAAGTCAAACCCGAACACTTTATCGGCGCGTAGCAATTTTTTTTGTTAATACGTATATTTTGCTAATAAATTACATTTCTAATCGTATGAAGTTAATAAAATAAGCCCCCCTTTACATCAGAGTCCACAGAGTTGCCCTTCACTGTACAGTGGAACCTCGGATTGTGAGTTAACAAACTCCGAGACAGTATTGTATGGAGACACAGATCTGGGGAAGGGTACAGAAAAATGTTTGCAGCATTGAAGGTCCCAATGAGCACAGTGGCCTCCATCATCCATAAATGGAGGACGTGTGGAACCACCAGGACTCTTCCTAGAGCGGGCCAAACTGAGCGATTGGGGGAGAAGGGCCTTAGTCTGGGAGTTGACCAAGAACCGATGGTCACTTTGACAGAGCTAGAGCATTTCTCTGTGGAGAGAGGAGAACCTTCCAGATCAACAAACATCTTTGCGGCACTCCACCAATCAGGCCTGCATGGTAGAGTGGCTAGACGGAAGCCACTGAAGGACTCTCAGACCATAAGAAACAAAATTCTCTGGTCTTATGAAACAAAGATTGAACTCTTTGGCCTAAATCGCAAGCGACATGTCTGGAGGAAACCAGACAACGCTCATCATCTGGCCAATATCATCCCTACAGTGAAGCATGGTGGTGGCAGCATCATGCTGTGGGGGTGTTTTTCAGCGTATACTGGTAGACTAGTCAGGATGAATGCAGCATTGTACAGAGATATACTTAATGAAAACCTGCTCCAGGCCGCTCTGGACCTCAGACAGGGGTGAAGGTTCAACAGGACAACGACCCTAAACACAGAGCCAACATAACAAAAGAGTGACTACGGGACAACTCTGTGAATGTTCTTGGGTGGCCCAGCCAGAGCCCAGACTTAAATCCAAATGAACATCTTTGGAGAGCTCTGAAAATGGCTGTGCACCGACCTGATGGAGCTTGAGAGGTCCTGCAAAACAAAATGGAAGGAACTGCCCAAAAATAGGTGTGCCGAGCTTGTAGCATCATACTCAAAAAGACTTGAGGCTGTAATTGGTGCCAAAAAATCTTCAACAAAGTATTGAGCAAAGGCTGTAAATACTTCTGTACATGAGATTTTTTTTTCATTTTTTATTTTTAATAAATTTGCAAAGATTTCAAACAAACTTCTTTCACGTTGTCATTATGGGGTATTGTTTGTAGAATTTTGAGGAAAAAAATATGGAAAAAGTGAAGTGTTGTGAATACTTTCCGGATGCACTGTATACGCATGTACAAATGTAAATGCATGGGCCAGGAGCGGCTATGCGCATAAACATCAATAATTCAAACCCATTTCACTACACATGCCATAGTGAGAGCAAAAATGTTAGGCCCATTATTTATGGTTAACTCTAAACTGATGACCTAGAGAGGCTTTTAGTGTCACCTATGGAAAATATAGGATACCAGCTCCCTGCTGATGGTGGCTCACATGTGGATTTTCTGAACACAAGTGGAATTTTGAACTAAAGCGGATGAGTTAAAAACCGTGGCCCAGATTCACAAAGGACTTACGACGGCGCAGCGCCATGTACGGCGTCGTAAGTCCTAATCTGGGCCGTCGTATCTATGCGACTGATTCTTAGAATCAGTTACGCATAGATATCCATTAGATCCGACAGGCGTAAGTCTCTTACGCCGTCGGATCGTAACTGCAATTTTTTTTTTGCCCGCTAGGTAGCGCTTCCGTCGATTTCCACGTTGAGTATGCAAATTAGCTAGATACGCGAATTCACCGACGTACACGCGGCCGACGCAGTAAAGTTACGATGTTTACGTTAGGCTTTTCCCGGCGTAAAGTTGCCCCTGGGTCTATGAGGCGCAGCCAATGTTAAGTATGGCTGTCGTTCCCGCGTCGAAAATTTAAAAAGTTAAGTTGTTTGCGGAAGTCGTCCGTGAATAGGGCTGGACATCATTTACGTTCACGTCGAAACCAATGACGTCCTTGCGACGTCATTTGGAGCAATGCACACTGGGATATTTTAGAGACGGCGCATGCGCAGTTCGTTCGGCGCGGGGACGCGCTTCATTTTAAATGAAACACGCCCCCTACCCGCCGCAACTTTACAGGCAAGTGCTTTGTGAATAAAGCGCTTGCCTGAAAAACTTGCGGCCGCGTAACGTAAATGAGATATGTTACGCCCACACAATTTTGCGCCCATCTAAGTGAATCTGGGCCCAGGAGATTTTGTTTAACTGCTTCTGCTTGCAAGTGTTGATTTGTTTCCCTCTTTTCTCTGACACTTTTTAAACGGCTTTTTTTTCTCTTTCTGCTAATTAAGGGGAGTGGTTAATTGTTCACAGGTGAGTATATAAGTGTCTGTAAAAAATCCCATAGGAGCTGGCTCCCTGCTGATGGTGGCTCACATGTGGATTTTCTGAACACAAGTGGAATTTTGAACTAAAGTGGATGAGTTAAAAACCAGGAGTTAAGACAGGAGTCTTCTAAACTGTAAGTAACATCTAAAACTTCATACAAGTAATTATATTGTAACTGGGAAATGAGTGCTAGCAGGGTTGAAGGTTTTGCTCAGTGCACAGTGTGCCACATGTATGCACAATTGGTGCAACAGCTCCAGGATGGATACCGCTGTGACAGATGTGAGCATGTTTCCCTTCTGGAAGCTCGCATTAGAGATCTGGAGCAGCAAGTTGCAACACTGGGTAGAAAGCACAACATTAAAGGGGTCCTCTGCTCGCTGAGCAGGTGGTCAGTAAGATTGATGTGGAGGGTGGAGGGGCAAGTCAGGATTATCAGATAGGAAGATGGGTTAATGTAGTTAGAGGGAGTGGAAGAGGCTTGAAGAAAGGGAAGGCCAGTCCTGTATTTGTGCATCAAAACAAATTTGCCAAGTTGGGTGAAGATGTGGAGGTGGCAGCCCTAGATGTTACTGCTACCCCTAACAGCCGGGAGAGCAACCCATCTAGTAGAGGTGGCGAGGGGAGTGCAGGTAGTCCTAGACAGTTGGTGGTAATAGGGGATTCTATAATCAGAAGGACTGATAGAATAATTTGTCGCCAGGATCGCCTCAACCGAATGGTTTGCTGTCTCCATGGTGCCAGGGTTCGGCATGTGGTGGACCGGGTGGATAAATTACTGGGAGGGGCTTGGCAAGACCCAGCTGTCTTGGTCCACGTTGGAATCAATGACAGTATACATGGAAGGTGGAGGCTCCTTAAGAATCAATTTAAAGAACTAGGCTGCAAGCTTAAGGGAAGGACCTCCAAGGTGATATTCTCTGAAATATTGCCTGTGCCATGCGCAACACAGGAAAGGCAGGGGGAGATTAGAGAGCTGAATGCATGGCTAAAGTAGGGTGACCCGACATCCCCGGTTTCCGGGGACAGTCCCTGGATTGAGGACACTGTCCCCGGACCAAGTTTGTCCCCAGTTGTGTCCCCGGATTGGAGTTGAACAAGGGCTGGGGCAATTTCAAGGACAGTCAGTGCATAATTAATAAAAAAAAAAACGAAATCTGAATTACACCCTCCCCCCCCCTGCTCCTACTAGCTTAGGGGTGTATTTTTTTCCATTATCTGTGCCTCTATCTGATGATCATGTGCTGGTCGGAGCGGAGGGAATATTTCTTCCGTTTCGGGTGCATGCCCATTTATCTCTGCTCGCATGTTCTTCTTCCTTGCCTCAAGTCCCGGCCAGCCGCCTGCCTGCTCATCTCCTTGCCTTCCCTGGTGGAGTGATCTTCCTCCGCTTCCCACCCAGTAGTAGCCAGGGCCAGGAGAGTAAAACTTGACAGGCTGTGAAGCGGGCGGCGGCGGTGGGCAGAGAGTCGCTGATTGCCGCCAATACTAGTAAAAAAAAATATGTCCCCGGATTTCATTTTAAAAATCTGGTCACCTTAGGCTAAAGACCTGGTGTAGGAAGGAGGGATTTGGGTTTCAAGAGCACTGGGCTGACTTTTCATTGGGGTGCAACCTATATGCTAAAGACGGTTTGCACTTGAATGGAAGGGGCTGTGCTGGGGGAGAGGTTTATGGGAATGCTGGAGGAGTATTTAAACTAGACTTGAGGGGGAGGGTGAACTAGAATTACATTGGGCCCACAGGTCAGTTAGGGGTCAGACATTAATGGAGAGTGGAATGGGAATAGATGGGGGGAGGGTTATGGCAGGTGACAAGAAAGTTCCCATGTTGCAAACAGCCATTGGAAACTATAGTGCCATTTGTACTACTAAAAATTATATGAAAAACACCAGAGAAAAATGTAACAATACATTTAGGTGTTTGTTCACCAATAAAAAAAGAGAAAAGAACTCTGCGCTTAACCTAATAAAAATATTATAGGATGAGTGAAAAAATTATAATATATTATTCAAAAAATGGTGCTGCTGCTCGTGAAAGCCTAAATACTTAAAGCCCAAAGAAACATACAAACAATAAACAAGCGCGCAACCAAACCAATTATTTAAGTGAAATTAGCTCAAAATATTAATGCATATAAAATGTAAAAAATATATATATGACAGTGAAAAAATAATTATCAAAGTAATTATATATGTTTGTACGTATAAATACACAAAAAACAGTAAACAAATTGTTGCCAAAGTAACTAAGAGTTAAATAACCATTGTGAAAAAAAAGATAATAAAAAAAAGTCCCAAACATGAAATGAGGAAATTATTAACAGGAGGACACTTCTAGGGATTAATCCAATGATCGCTGTAATATTCGATGGGATATCTAGAAGAAGCCTAGAAGATCACTGTGATCTCCTTAATCCGAGATCTTTCTAGTCAGGTAAGAGGCAGTAATATCAATTTTTTTTGGCTGAAAATAAGATCCAGGCTTCTATCTAATTGTACTACAAAAAACTGGGAAAACGTATTGACGTGAGTATAAGCCCATGGTGGGAAATGCAGCAGCTACTGTAAGTGGAAAAGAGGGTCAACAATGCCCATTTGCAGCTTCACTGTGCCCATTTGCAGCTTCACTGTGCCCATCTGCATGCCTCACTGTGCCCATTTGCAGCTTCACTGTGCCCATTTGCAGCCTCACTGTGCCCATTTGAGGCCTCACTGTGCCCATCTGTATGCCTCACTGTGCCCATTTGCAGCCTCACTGTGCCCATTTGCAGCCTCACTGTGAGCATTTGCAGCCTCACTGTGCCCATTTGCAGCCTCACTGTGCCTCATGTACCTGATCTCCCGCTATGTCGTGCAGTCTTAACTGCAGTCGGCGGCCGTCCAGCTTTGTTACACTGGATGCCCGCTGACTGACTGCACTAACTGACTGTCAACAACGGGAGACTCGTGTATAAGCCGAGGGGGGCTTTTTCAGCGCAAAAAACTTGGCTTATACTCGAGTATATACGGCATTTCAAGGGTTCCTCAGTTTTGAAAAGGTTGAGAAAGTCTGGAATAAAGTATAAAAAAAATGAGCTAACTACAGATTCCAACTCTTCATCTTCTTCTATTTTCATGTTGGAGCGGAGACGGGATCTGTGCCCATTAAGGGGTGTAGGTTTGGAGTGGTGCCGTGGATTTGGGTATCTCCAAAACCAAAGCTATTTGTTCCAGTTGGATTTCTCAGAGCTCCTTCCATTCAGCCAAATTTGTATTCCTTGTGACATTAGCTGCTCTCTCTACTTTCCGTTAATCTTTTTTCCGTGCGGCCTGCTTTGACTTTCGCTATGTACACTCAGTTTACAAGTAACATACATTTTTATCCCTCTACAGACAACATTATTATTATACTAAACTTTAATTTTGCTGGGAAAGAACATTTTCAATTCCTTCGTAAGACGTTACAAAAGCACCCTCTAAATTAGTATATATTGCTCATGCATTGTTAGGCAAAGACACTCCAATTAAAATCGTTATTAAAAGCCCAAACTGTGTAAATGACCTTATTCTGTAATGTCATAAATTTCACGCCGCAATAAAAATTAGTTTGAAGTCTTTTTTTTTCCGCCGCCGGAATTAATCACTTTCTCTCCCAATAAATTGAATCTTGGACCAAAATAAATGTCTGGATTGTGTACGGCTTCGGCGCCCACAAAAGAACCCGTCGCGGGGAGATTTGCAGTTCATACGCAGCTGCGGGCATAAAAAACTCTGTGTAAAAACTTACACGGGTCAGTAAATATTAAAATTATATAGTCTTTAATGCTGTTCTTAATTTTACACTCTGAAGGGAGATAAACCAAGGAACAACTTATATTAATGCCGCGGTCTCATAAAATACAGTTATACTTTCTTCTCAGTAATTCACTTTTTTTATTCTTTTTTTTTGTTGTTACATTTTTAAAAAGTATAAAACGAAAAGAAAGCCAGCAGCATTCATTTGTATTGTTTTTCACAACAATTTTGTTATTCATCGAGCTGCCACCAGCACTTTAACCACTTCAGCCCCGAACCATTTGGCTAGCCAAAGACCAGAGCCCTTTTTGAGATTCGGCACGGCGTCGCTTTAACTGACAATTGCGTGGTCGTGCGGCGTAGCACCCAAACAAAATTGACATCCTTTTTTTCCCACAAATAGAGCTTTCTTTTGGTGGTATTTGATCACCCCTGTGGTTTTTATTTTTTGCGCTATAAATAAAAAAAAAAGAGCAACAATTTAAAAAAAAACACAATGGGCTAGATTCAGGTAGATGCGCCCCTTCTTACGGCGGCGCAGCGTATCGTATTTACGCTACACCGCCACAACTTACAGGAGCAAGTGCAGTATTCACAAAGCACTTGCTCCGTAAGTTGCGGCGGTGTAGCGTAAATTGGGCCGGCGTAAGCCCGCGTAATTCAAATGTGGAAAGGGGGCGTGTTTTATGCTAATATGTGAAGACCTGACGGGATTGACGTGTTTTACGAACGGCGCATGCGCCGTCCGTGTACATATCCCAGTGTGCATTGCTCCAAATGACGTCGCAAGGACATCATTGGTTTCGACGTGAACGTAAATTACGTCCAGCCCTATTCGCAGACGACTTACGCAAACGACGCAAAAAATTCAAATTTCGAAGCGGGAACGACGTCCATACTTAACATTGGCTGCGCCACCTAATAGCAGGAGCAACATTACGCCGAAAAAGCCTTACGCAAACTACGTAAAAAAACTACCGCCGGGCGCACGTACGTTTGTGAATCGGCGTAACTAGGTAATTTGCATACTCTACGCCGAAAACGATGGAAGCGCCACCTAGCGGCCTAAGATACGACGGTGTAAGAGACTTATGCCAGTCGTATCTTAGGCTAATGTCGGCGTATCTTGCTTTCTGAATACAGAAAGAAGATACGCCGGCGCAGCTTTGAATTTACGCGGCGTATCTATGGATACGCCGGCGTAAATCGTTGCTGAATCTAGCCCAATATTTTTTATTTTTTGCTATAATAAATATTCCAATTTTTTTTTTAACAAATATTTTTTTTTATCTCAGTTTAGGCCGATATGTATTCTACGTATTTTTGGTAAAAAAAAACGCAATAAGCGTATATTGATTGGTTTGCGCAAAAGTTATAGCAGCTACAAAATAGGGGATAGATTTATGTCATTTTTTTTCTACTAATGGCGGCGATCTGCGATTTTAATTGTGACTGTGACATTGCTGCGGACACATCGGATACTTTTGACACTATGTTGGGACCATTCACATTTATACAGTGATCGGTGCTATAAAAATGCATTGATTACTGTGTAAATGTGACTGGTGAGAAGGGGTTAACACTAGGGGGCGATCAAGGGGTTAATTGTGTGTCCTAGGGAGTGATTCTAACTGTGTGGGGAGCAGACTGATGAGAGGAGGAGACTGATCGTTGTTCCTATATACAAGGAACATACGATCAGTTCTCCTCTCGCCAGATTGCCAGGAAAACAAAGATGTCATATGACGTCCGCCCGAAGGGAGGAAGGGTGCCTGCCGCCATCATTTTACTATACGGCGGTAGGCGAGTGGTTAAGACATTGTACACTTTCAAATGTTTTGTAATGGACGTTCCCTGGCTCAATTCCAGGACATATCCTATTCTGTCTATGAAACAAATTCATGACAATGTAAGCCTGTAGAATATAGACAATATAGACAGACCTCCATGTCTTCCAACCCACAAAGAGGAGGAACTTTATTGAAATCACAGCTTTTATAGACAAAGTGACATAAGCAAGCATCATCATATGGGTGCATCCGATTGGCTCATTCATATAGTCTTCTCTTATTACATCTGTTTCTTCACCACAAGGCTTTACACTCAGTCGCCATATTCTTTTGCTCGGTGGAAAGAGGGAGGAGGGGGTTTGGAGACATCTGGCTTTAAGCTTTACTTCCGGGCTGAGATTTAACTCTATAATGACTTTATTCAAGGAAAACAATACTAGCGTAATACACACATACATATGCACATATACACACATACATGTGCATATACATATATATATATATATATATATATATATATATATATATATATATATATATTACACATACACATCGCAACAAGAAATAAAAGAATAAAAGAAAGGAAAGCAATATTTGAGTGATTAGGAGAAAAATAACATAAACACAAAATAATCATGTTATCAACTCCATCACATTCCCCCCTTAAAATGACTATTTTATCAGTACTGTCCCTATGCTGTTTGTCCCTATACCTGGCCCCCCTATGAGGATATTTTTTGCATTTCGCTTAGCGCTCAGACAGGGCTTGTCCGTAGTCTTCACCCAACGAAAAAGTCAGGAGGGCAGTCAAGTACTATTCTTTCCCTCATCATTTGAGAATGTTGTATGTATTTTTAACAGGTAAGGACTGTAATGGAGGATACGGTCCCTCTTCTTCCTCCTTCATTGCATCTCTAATATCACCCAAAAAAGTAGGAGTTACCTCTTCAGCTGCCTTTCCTAACAGCTTCTTTATGCAGGGCAGAATACAACAAACCACTATCGTAACTAATACAAGCAGCAACAAAATTGCTATACCTATCTGAGTACAAATGTGTTATCACCCAAAATACTGGTCCCAAGTAACATTTTACATACACCCCCCCTTCTCAGCTAAAATCATGTCTAGGGCCATACAATTTTACAAAGTCATTTGTGAAGTGACCTCTAGTTGTTCAGCTAAACTATGGAGTGCATCCCTGTTTATAGTTAACGAACCTCTGTTGCTTATAGTATATATAATTAATCCAATCTACATTCTTATTGGAACCCTCTTTATCCCATGACTAAATACAATTTTGTAAAAGCAACAATCTTACCAGATTACTGTATTTTTTTCCTTTTACTATACTTTCAATTATAACTGCTTTAATTTTGCAAAAGAACATTAATTTATATTGGGCTTTCCTAAATATTCTATTTCTGAAAGAAACTTAATCATGTTGAATTACACTATTTTTCAGAACCAATCATACAGTATGATTTTAATGAACCACATGTGCTCTGTCACACTATGACTGTTAAACAAACACATGGCACTCTTAGTTCATCTTTTAGTGTAGACAAACATACAGAAATGTCCATTGTGCTAATATATGGATCCATTTATAAAAGCACAATATTCCTTCCCAATAAATACATCCGTCAACTAAAAGCTTGAAAAAGTGACTTTTAAATTCACAACTTTGGTTCTATCACACTGCATCATTCATTCATAATGTATCTATATCCCACTTCAACTGACCTTTCTTTTTAACATCCAGTTGTCACCAGACAAAGCTTAGTCAAAACTGTGTGTATTGACACCTCCCATTTTCACTGAAATAACACCTTTAGAGTAACATAAGATGTTCTTCAAAACAAATGGTGCAAAACCCATATTTTTTTTTTAAATACCAATGAAATTGTCTCATCATCCACATACACTTGTATAAAGTAAATGTATGAGAGAGATCTCTATATTAATAATAAAAAAAATAATAATAAAGGGCTTTCTTTAGATCTTCAAATGATTGTATACAAGTTATCTTTTATTATTAGAAAAGATTTGCCCTATAGTAAGCCTTTATAATTCATTAAAATGTACTCAGACAGATACTTTGGGCCAGATTCACAGTGGAGATACGACGGTGTATCTGCTGATACGCCGTTGTATCTCTGTTTCTATCTATGCGACTGATTCATAGAATCAGTTACGCATAGATAGCCATAAGATCCGACAGGTGTAATTGTTTTACACTGTCGGATCTTAAGATGCAATACCGCGGCCGCCAAATTATGCAAATTAGGAGTTACGGCGATTCCCGGCGGTTTTTTCGCGTTCGCTGCGTCGCCGCTAGTCTAGTTTCCCGTTGCAAAGTTAGTCGTTTTTTTTTTGGTGCCTTAACTTTACACAGCAATCGTATTGCTGTATAAAAGTATGGCCGTCGTTCCCGCGTGGAAATTTAAAAAATAACGTCGTTTGCGTAAGCCGTCCGTGAATACGGAATTACGCTACGCGCATCGCCGTTCGAAAAAATGACATCACGGCGCGCAATGCACGGCGGGAGTTCGGAAACGGAGCATGCGCGGTAGGTAGGGTGAGGGAGCGCGCCTAATTAAAATGGCACACGCCCATTTAAATTGGCCAGCCTTGCGCCGGAGGCCGTCGGCGTAGGTTTTCATCGCAAGTGCTTGGTGAATCAGGCACTTGCGATGAAAAATTGCGGCGGTGTAACGTATCTACGATACGTTACGCCACCGCTGCCCTACGTGAATCTGGCCCCATGTCTTCAAAAATTTTAATGAACTCTCAAGAAAAGTTATTTAGGCTCAATTTTTTTTAAAACTATTACTTTAGTAAGTAATGCCTTCTAAATATATTTTTTTCATCCATGAACCTTCTTCCAGGTTTCTGAAAGGGTTTAACACTAATCAGTCCACATGATCAGTCCATCTGATGAGAATGGACCGATGGATGGACCGTTTTCATCGGTTAACCGATGAAGCTGACTGGCGGTCCGTCGCGCCTACACGCCATCGGTTAAAATAAACTATCGTGTCAGAACGTGGTTACGTAAAAAACAACGACGCGCTGAAAAAAACGAAGTTCAATGCTTCCAAGCATGCGTCGCCTTGATTCTGAGCATGCGTGGATTTTTAACCGATGGTTGTGCCTACTAACGGTTTTGACCTATCAGTTAGGAATCCATTGGTTACATTTAAAGCAAGTTTGCTTTTTTTTAAACGATGGTTAAATAACCGATGGCGCCCACACACGATCGGTTTTGACCGATGAAAACGGTCCATCAGACCATTCTCATCAGTTTAACCGATCGTGTGTACACGGCATTACATGCTGCTCTCAGGTTCACAGAAGAGAAAATTGTAATGGCGTCTCAGGCTGTGTAACCTGATCTCCATCTCTCTGCTGGCAACACATTCCTTTACATGTCACATTTTCCAAAGAAACATCTGTTACTGCCAGACCTAACTACCATGCTTTGCTTCCCCATTCATTGTACAATTCGGTAACAATCTAATTTATCGTTTTTCTAATTTTTAACCTTTTTTTACAATTTTTTAAACATATTTGGTTTGTACATCTGCCAACAATCATGTACATTACATTATAAAATTACGTTTCTTGACTATAGTAATGACTAGTGTTGAGCAGAATATGCCATATTCGATTTCGCGATATATCTCGAATATATATTCGAATATTCGAGATATATTCGCTAAATTCGAATATTCGTGATATTTTATCGAAATTAATTGATTGCGATTTTTCGCTATTGCGAATGCGAAAATAATTGCGATTTTTTTATAACTGCGGTAGGAGCGCTCTGATTGGCTTAGAATATTCGTGATATTTTATCGAAATATCGCAACATGCGAATGCGATATTTATTGCGGAATTTCGAGATATGCTGGAGGAGCGCTCTGATTGGCTTAGAATATTCGTGATATTTTATCGAAATATCGCAACATGCGAATGCGATATTTATTGCGGAATTTCGAGATATGCTGGAGGAGCGCTCTGATTGGCTCAGAATATTCGTGATATTTTATCGAAATATCGCAACATGCGAATGCGATATTTATTGCGGAATTTCGAGATATGCTGGAGGAGCGCTCTGATTGGCTCAGAATATTCGTGATATTTTATCGAAATATCGCAACATGCGAATGCGATATTTATTGCGCAATTTCGAGATATGCTGGAGGAGCGCTCTGATTGGCTCAGAATATTCCTGATATTTTATCGAAATATCGCAACATGCGAATGCGAAATTGATTGCAGATATTTCGAAAACTGCTGTAGCAGCACTCTGAAATCGAATATGTATGATATTTTAACCAAAATACATATTGCGATTGCGATTTTTCGATCGCGCATGCGCAATTGCGCGAACAACACGCGACCATTTCCTGGAGCCTTGCCAGTTTCCAACTTATGATCGCAGCGCAATCACACAGCAACATGGTTGGAAGCAATTTCACTAAGTCTGAGGAAAAGTTGCTGATTTGTGTAAGTATTTTGACCACTGTTATTTCATCATCTTCAACTGCATTTTAGTCTAGTTTAAAAGTTAGTATATATGATCAGATATTAGTATTTCACAAAAAATGTGTCTCCTGCTTTTACAAAACTACAAGTCCCAGCATGCCTGGACAGCTGCAGACACCCTGGTTGGCAAATGTGTATTTAGGCACTTTTCCTTGTTATTTAGCATAATGAATTTAACATTTTATTGGACATAGGACGTATGCGAACGTCCTGACTTCAGTGTCCTCAAGGCCCAAGGACGTTCGAATACATATTGCCCTTTAGATGTTGCAGAACTACAACTTCCAGCATGCCTGGGAATGCTGGCACTTCTAGTATTGTAAGTTCTGCAGGCCCCCATTTTTCAGGCCTTTATGCACGGGTCTCTAAACTGTGGCACCCTAGATGCAGCAAAAGTAAAATTCTTAGCATGCACTGACAGACCGTGGCTGATGGGAGTAGTAGTTTTGCAACAGCTGGAGTTGGACTGGTCTTGAAACCCAGAGTTAGGTAACAAACCCGTAGTGTTTTGCAACCATTCTGCCTCCAGCTGGTTATTTTCTGTTGAAAAGCCTGTGGCGTGCAAAACACAACCCAAAAACTCCACCCGGTGCAAGGAAAAATTTGCACACACCTAAAGAGTGACATCACAAAAAACTGCGACGGTTGCATACGTCAGTGGTCCTCCGAAAAGGTCCCGTCTCTCACCCCCCGGGGCGTTAGGCTCCTGACAGGGAAAAGAGTTACTGTGGTCCATACAGCCGAAGCCATATGGACCCATCTCGGTCCAAGCAGCGCAATCAACACGCGAACAACACGCGACCATTTCCTGGACCCTTGCCAGTTTCCAACTTTATGATCGCAACGCAATCGCAGAGCAAGATGGTTGGAAGTAATTTCACTGTATCTGAGGAAAAGATGCTGATTTGTGTAAGTATTTTGACCACTGTTATTTCATTATCTTCAACTGCATTTTAGTCTAGTTTAAAAGTTAGTATATATGATCAGATATTAGTATTTCACAAAAAATGTGTCTCCTGCTTTTACAAAACTACAAGTCCCAGCATGCCTGGACAGCTGCAGACACCCTGGTTGGCAAATGTGTATTTAGGCACTTTTCCTTGTTATTTAGCATAATGAATTTAACATTTTATTGGACATAGGACGTATGCGAACGTCCTGACTTCAGTGTCCTCAAGGCCCAAGGACTTTCGAATACATATTGCCCTTTAGATGTTGCAGAACTACAACTTCCAGCATGCCTGGGAATGCTGGCACTTCTAGTATTGTAAGTTCTGCAGGCCCCCATTTTTCAGGCCTTTATGCACGGGTCTCTAAACTGTGGCACCCTAGATGCAGCAAAAGTAAAATTCTTAGCATGCACTGACAGACCATGGCTGATGGGAGTAGTAGTTTTGCAACAGCTGGAGGTGGACTGGTCTTGAAACCCAGAGTTAGGTAACAAACCCGTAGTGTTTTGCAACCATTCTGCCTCCAGCTGTTTTTTTCCTGTTGAAAAGCCTGTGGCGTGCAAAACACAACCCAAAAACTCCACCCGGATGCAGTGAAAAATGTGCACACACCTAAAGAGTGACATCACAAAAAACTGCGACGGGTACATACGTCAGTGGCCCTCCGAAAAGGTCCCGTCTCTGACCCCCGGGGCGTTAGGCTCCTGACAGGGAAAAGAGTTAGCAACGCATATCTCCCCTATACGTGTATCCTGTGTTGTTAATAATATATTCATAATTATGCAAATGATAATGGCTGCTATATTTATGCAAAAAAGGTGGCAACCGAAATGGCAGGATGTAAAATCTTTCATGTTACCCCTGTCATTGATTAATAAGGCGAGAATGCTTCCAATTGTTGAATAGCATACATTTACGTCATATATCCATAAGGCTGTCAACAGAAGTATTACAATATACTTTGTTCTTCATCTTGCAGAAGTTCCTGGAAACAGGATACGATAAGCTGCGGAGGCAGCCAGAGAAAAGGGCTGTGGTCAGCGCCCTAATCGCTGACTTTGGCGGCCAACACGACCACAATGCAATTGTCAAGAAGTGGTCTGACCTGAAGAGGCGCCAAATGGATCAGGTCAGACGTCTTCGGGCTAAATATCATCCAGGTAAGTTATTGTTGACAGTTATGTTTTTTTTTTAAAAAGTGTATTTTGTGCGTGAACTCGAAAGAGAGAGGAGCCGGCCTGCAGGAGTTGGGAGGCCTCCCCCAGAGACAATCTGCCACCTTTCTCCATGCCCCGGTTGGCAATGGCGGGTGTGAGGGGGTCCTCCCAACCTAACCTCGCATAGCACACCCACCAGGGGCGGGGCTGAGACCACCAAACGCAATTCACAGGTAGCCGAGAGCGGGATCCGAACCCCTAGCTGCAGAGGTGAATCACTTGTCAGTGCAGTAGCAATCGCGTGGAGCCACAGCAGCTCCTTTGGTGACAGTTATGTAAGGTCATATGTAATTCATGTAAGGTCAGATGTTGTTAACCAAGATGCCATGTTGTGCTAACATATATCAGCACCAGCCAAGGTATTCATAGTACTGTTGAAAAAAGACATGGGACAGCAGACAGGAACACAGAAGTTATGTGGGAACATAATTTTCCCATTGCTTTGCATGGGACTTTAAAGAAAAACCCCGACCATGGCAAGTGGGGGTGGGTAAGGTTTAAACCACCTATCCTATGTTTGTGGCTGACATATAAGTAACCTGTGTGCCAAGTTTCATATAAATATCTTTAGCCGTTTGTACGTGATGCTGGAACATACATACATACATACATACATACATTTATGCACACACACACGTTGAGTTTTATATATATAGATTACCACTAAATTCCTGTGTTAGGAGTGGGGTTGTTATAGTAATCCCGTGTGCTCCATCAGGCCCTTTTTTTAACATGAGATGGTCTGAACAAAACAAAGGAGACAAAAACAGCTCATTTTAACATGGTTGCATCCCAGCTCACGCTCAGTCCCCTGTAGTGCCCACAAGACCCTTTAATATAACATTGTCCCATTGGTTAACTGTCTATATAAATCAATTTGTATTCATATACAATACAGCAGAGTACACAGAATTTGCATATGTCATTAGAAAACATTTTTATAATATATGAACATTGTGTTATTATAGGAGCTCCAATGCCAGTTGTCCGCGCCAAGCGCAGAAGGCGCCAGGCCGATGAGGAGGAGGAGGAGGATGCGGCAGAGGAGGATGCGGCAGAGGAGGAGATGGATGAAGAGGAGCAGCCAGGGCCCTCCCACTCCCCAACCCCAGCTCCTGCTGAGGAGCAAGCTGAGGAGCTTCCCCCCCCCACCACCCCAACTTCTGAAGCAGAAGAGCAGGAGGAAGAGAGCGGTCCTGTGAGCCTCGTTCAGGAAGGTAAATATGTGCACAATTATTAATAACATTTCAACAATAAAATGTAGATATAAAAATGGACAACATATAAAGCGCACCTGTCAGATTGTAGAACCATAATATGGTATTGATGCTAGAAGTATACAGGTAGTGCATAATTATTAGGCAAGTTGTATTTTTGAGGATTCATTTTATTATTGAACAACAACCATGTTCTCAATGAACCCCAAAAACTCATTAATATCAAAGCTGAATTTTTTTGGAAGTAGTTTTTAGTTTGTTTTTAGTGTTAGTTATTTTCGGGGGATATCTGTGTGTGCAGGTGACTACTATTACTGTGCAGAATTTTTAGGCAACTTAACCAAAAAATAAATGTATACCCATTTCAATGATTTATTTTTAAAAGTGAAACCAATATAACATCTCAACATTCACAAATACACATTTCTGACATTTAAAAACAAAACAAAAACAAATCAGTGACCAATATAGCCACCTTTCTTTGCAAGGACACTCAAAAGCCTGACATCCATGGATTCTGTCAGTGTTTTGATCTGTTCACCATCAACATTGCGTGCAGCAGCAACCACAGCCTCCCAGACACTGTTCAGAGAGGTGTACTGTTTTCCCTCCTTGTAAATCCCACATTTGATGATGGACCACAGGTTCTCAATGGGGTTCAGATCAGGTGAACAAGGAGGCCATGTCATTACTTTTTTTTATTTAATACCCTTTCTTGCCAGCCACGCTGTGGAGTACTTTGACACGTGTGATGGAGCATTGTCCTGCATGAAAATCATGTTTTTCTTGAAGGGTGGTGACTTTTTCCTGTACCACTGCTTGAAGAAGGTCTCTTCCATAATCTGGCAGTAGGACTGGGAGTTGAGCTTGACTCCATCCTCAATCCGAAAAGGCCCCACAAGCTCATCTTTGATGATACCAGCCCAAACCAGTACTCCACCACCACCTTGCTGGCGTCTGAGTCGGACTGGAGCTCCCTGCCCTTTACCAATCCAGCCACGGGCTCTTCCATCTGGCCCATCAAGACTCACTCTCATTTCAGCAGTCCATAAAACCTTAGAAAAATCTTTCTTGAGATATTTATTGGCACAGTCTTGACGTTGCAGCTTGTGTGTCTTGTTCAGTGGTCATCGTCTTTCAGCCTTTCTTACCTTGGCCATGTCTCTGGGTATTGCACACCTTGTGCTTTTGGGCACCCCAGTGATGTTGCAGCTCTGAAATATGGCCAATCTTGTGGCAAGTGGCATCTTGGCAGCTGCACGCTTAACTTTTCTCAGTTCATGGGCAGTTATTTTGCACCTTTGTTTTTCCACACGCTTCTTTTGTTTGATGATCACGCTTCAGAAGCTTTGCAACTTTAAGAGTGCTGCATCCCTCTGCTAGATATCTCTCTATTTTGGACTTTTCAGAGTCTGTCAAATCCTTCTTTTGGCCCATTTTGACAAAGAAAAGGAAATTGACTAATAATTATGCACACCTGATATAGAGTGTTGATGTCATTAGACCACACACCTTCTCATTACAGAGATGTACATTACCTAATATGCCTAATCTGTAGTAGGCTTTCGAGCCTATACAACTTGGAGTAAGACAACATGTATAAAGAGGATGATGTGGTCCAAATACTCATTTGCCTAATAATTCTGCACTCCCGGGATGTGTTAGACACATAACAAGTGTATACACATGATAATGATTGATTAATAAGCAAAAAAAATTTTTTATTTATTTGGTAACGTTATTTTAAATCCAAATTTTTTTTTTATTATATCCTAACAGTATCAAGAAAGATGATGAGGCAGAACGCGCTCATAAAGACTACCCACCTGAGGATCCAGGCAAATCAGCGCCAGATCCGCTACCTTATTCAGCAAAATGTGCTGCTGGAGCAGCAGCAATTAAAAAATATAGAGAAGATGGAGCGCCTTCAGAAGCTCAATCAGAGTTATATCTGAAATTATGTTTTTATTAATAAATATTATTTTTTGGAAATGTTTCATTTCTTTTTGAGATAGATTTGTAGGTTTTTCAACACATCTAACTTCACATCAAACAAATCAACATCAACACATTTAACTTCATAATAAGCAAAAACATTTTATACTATTATTTTATTTAACAGTAACCTAGGACAAACTAAAGCACACGACACAGACACGACGAACACAAAATAAACTGTTGAAAAATGAACATAACAAAAGCAACAATATATATATATATACAAAGAGAGAGAGAGGGAGAGCAAGAAAGAGAGAGAATGCAGATGAGCTCTTGCAGACAGCCCAATGGTTGCAGTATAAATGCCGCAAAACAGGGTTTAACATAAGGTTCATTGTTATAGTTACACTTGCTGTTTAGATCCGGTCTGGTAGCTTGTAGCGGAGGCTGTTGGTGGATCCGCTGTGCCAGAGAGGTCATGAAGCTTTACTCAGCATGGAGGCAGCAGCAGGAGTATTAAAATATAATATAACTAGACAATGCATTTCCTGAGGAAAATGCGAGTGGGAATGCTGAATAGCTTAATTGGTGAGCCCCTTGCCAAAGACATTCACCATAACCACTACACTATCTTTAGGACACACAGCTTCTTTCTCTATCTGCAAAGTATAGAGTATGCTGACTTCCTGGTCGCCCCTCCCCCCTCAATAGGTTTCCCCTCCCCCCCAGGTCAGTGAGGAGGAATATTGCACTGAGGTCAGGAAAGTGATTTATGGAAAGAAATAACATTACAAACGCTTTTAATTCACAGATCTAATACATGATTTAAGCCTCCAAACAAAGCTTAATAAATCCTCAAACGTACATGCAATTGATACAACGACTACACCGTTTGAAATACACGGCCCTTGTAAACGCATCGATATGAAATTTATGTAGATAAACTTAAAAATGTGGCCATGTCTGCGATTTAGAAAAGAGCGTCTTTGTGAGTTCTGCAGCAACATTTTTTAGATAATTTAACATGAGAGTCTATGAGACATAATTTCTGGCTGTTGCTCCAATAACTAAAACTAAAATACGTATCGCAGAATTGATCACATTGCCATAAACCAGACAAGCATAGCTACGTTTTGATATTTAAAAATTGTGTATGAAAAGTAGATCTTGTGGGCGTGAGACCAATTTGTTTCCCCTTTTTGTAAAGATATTTTTAATTACAAAGATCTCCAATGTTAAGGTCACATGACAGACTCTAAATCCCCTCCATAGGATTACATTATAACCTATCGCATTTTTGTGAAAAATTCGCAAAACGTAAATTGCGTTTTCACCAAAAAATTGTAAACGATAACGATCTGAAAAGTCATAGCCGGATAGCTAAATATTTTGTGATCGCTTTACAGTTTTTTCAGTGTCTGTAAGTGAAAGTATGAAGTAGCTGAAACTTTTGGCAGGGCATGTGAATTCAAAGGGGAAAAGGATGTTCTCATTGACTTCAATGTTAAAAAAAGGGTCTAAAAGCTTAAAATTTATAAAAGTGTAAAAAGTAGGAAAAAACTTGAAGTCCCATCATTTGCTGAAAGAGACGAACATTTTTACAGTTGAATGGTCTCAATAGCTGAAAGTATGCCGAAGTTACGCAGAACCAAAAAACGTAAGTAATAATAAGATTACTAAATTTACGGATATCAATACTGGAAATGTTTATTAAAGCATTCACACTAATTAAGATTAATACATTTATGGGTATCCATACTAGGAATGCTTATTAAAGCATTCCCACTAAGTATCACACAGGCATGATTTACAAGCAGTAGTGGTAATAGTAATACATAGCATAAAAACACTTGGGGAATACTTTACAGCATCAGTAGTGGTCATAGTAGTCAATAGTGTACCAAAAAATTGGGACACAGGTGTCTTGACTGAGCTGTAATAGTAGTAGTAGACATTGACAATACAGTGTCAAATCACTCGTGCAAGAGGTGCCATGATGAACAGCAGTCTTAATAAGAGTATATAGGGTGTGAAATAACTGCTGACATAGGTGTCTTGACTGGGCGGCAGCAGCAGCAGTAGTAGTATTAACAGTAGTACTTGATACAGAGTCATATCACATGGACAGGAGGTGCCATGATGAACAGCAGTAGGAATAAGAGTATATAGAGTGTTAAACAACTGCTGACATAGGTGTATTGACTGGGCGGCAGCAGCAGCAGAAGCAGCAGTAGTAGTATTAACAGTAGTACTTGATACAGAGTCATATCACATGGGCAGGAGGTGCCATGATGAACAGCAGTAGGAATAGGAGTATAAAGAGTGTTAAAGAACTGCTGACATAGGTGTATTGACTGGGCGGCAGCAGCAGCTGAAGCAGCAGTAGTAGTATTAACAGTAGTACTTGATACAGAGTCATATCACATGGGCAGGAGTTGCCATGATGTACAGCAGTCTTAATAAGAGTATATAGAGTGTGAAATAACTGCTGACATAGGTGTATTGACTGGGCGGCAGCAGCAGCTGAAGCAGCAGTAGTAGTATTAACAGTAGTAGTTGATACAGAGTCATATCACATGGGCAGGAGTTGCCATGATGTACAGCAGTCTTAATAAGAGTATATAGAGTGTGAAATAACTGCTGACATAGGTGTATTGACTGGGCGGCAGCAGCAGCTGAAGCAGCAGTAGTAGTATTAACAGTAGTAGTTGATACAGAGTCATATCACATGGGCAGGAGTTGCCATGATGTACAGCAGTCTTAATAAGAGTATATAGAGTGTGAAATAACTGCTGACATAGGTGTATTGACTGGGCGGCAGCAGAAGCAGCAGTAGTAGTATTAACAGTAGTAGTTGATACAGAGTCATATCACATGGGCAGGAGTTGCCATGATGTACAGCAGTCTTAATAAGAGTATATAGAGTGTGAAATAACTGCTGACATAGGTGTATTGACTGGGCGGCAGCAGCAGCAGAAGCAGCAGTAGTAGTATTAACAGTAGTACTTGATACAGAGTCATATCACATGGGCAGGAGGTGCCATGATGAACAGCAGTAGGAATAGGAGTATAAAGAGTGTTAAAGAACTGCTGACATAGGTGTATTGACTGGGCGGCAGCAGCAGCTGAAGCAGCAGTAGTAGTATTAACAGTAGTACTTGATACAGAGTCATATCACATGGGCAGGAGTTGCCATGATGTACAGCAGTCTTAATAAGAGTATATAGAGTGTGAAATAACTGCTGACATAGGTGTATTGACTGGGCGGCAGCAGCAGCTGAAGCAGCAGTAGTAGTATTTACAGTAGTAGTTGATACAGAGTCATATCACATGGGCAGGAGTTGCCATGATGTACAGCAGTCTTAATAAGAGTATATAGAGTGTGAAATAACTGCTGACATAGGTGTATTGACTGGGCGGCAGCAGCAGCAGAAGCAGCAGTAGTAGTATTAACAGTAGTAGTTGATACAGAGTCATATCACATGGGCAGGAGTTGCCATGATGTACAGCAGTCTTAATAAGAGTATATAGAGTGTGAAATAACTGCTGACATAGGTGTATTGACTGGGCGGCAGCAGCAGCAGAAGCAGCAGTAGTAGTATTAACAGTAGTACTTGATACAGAGTCATATCACATGGGCAGGAGGTGCCATGATGAACAGCAGTAGGAATAGGAGTATAAAGAGTGTTAAAGAACTGCTGACATAGGTGTATTGACTGGGCGGCAGCAGCAGCTGAAGCAGCAGTAGTAGTATTAACAGTAGTACTTGATACAGAGTCATATCACATGGGCAGGAGTTGCCATGATGTACAGCAGTCTTAATAAGAGTATATAGAGTGTGAAATAACTGCTGACATAGGTGTATTGACTGGGCGGCAGCAGCAGCTGAAGCAGCAGTAGTAGTATTTACAGTAGTAGTTGATACAGAGTCATATCACATGGGCAGGAGTTGCCATGATGTACAGCAGTCTTAATAAGAGTATATAGAGTGTGAAATAACTGCTGACATAGGTGTATTGACTGGGCGGCAGCAGCAGCAGAAGCAGCAGTAGTAGTATTAACAGTAGTAGTTGATACAGAGTCATATCACATGGGCAGGAGGTGCCATGATGAACTGCAGTAGGAATAAGAGTATATAGAGTGTTAAACAACTGCTGACATAGGTGTATTGACTGGGCGGCAGCAGCAGCAGAAGCAGCAGTAGTAGTATTAACAGTAGTAGTTGATACAGAGTCATATCACATGGGCAGGAGGTGCCATGATGAACAGCAGTAGGAATAGGAGTATATAGAGTGTCAAATAACTGCTGACATAGGTGTATTGACTGGGCGGCAGCAGCAGCAGAAGCAGCAGTAGTAGTATTAACAGTAGTAGTTGATACAGAGTCATATCACATGGGCAGGAGGTGCCATGATGAACAGCAGTAGGAATAGGAGAATATAGAGTGTCAAATAACTGCTGACATAGGTGTATTGACTGGGCGGCAGCAGCAGCAGCAGAAGCAGCAGTAGTAGTATTAACAGTAGTACTTGATACAGAGTCATATCACATGGGCAGGAGGTGCCATGATGAACAGCAGTAGGAATAGGAGTATATAGAGTGTCAAATAACTGGTGACATAGGTGTATTGACTGGGCGGCAGCAGCAGCAGAAGCAGCAGTAGTAGTATTAACAGTAGTAGTTGATACAGAGTCATATCACATGGGCAGGAGGTGCCATGATGAACAGCAGTAGGAATAGGAGTATATAGAGTGTGAAATAACTGCTGACATAGGTGTATTGACTGGGCGGCAGCAGCAGCAGAAGCAGCAGTAGTAGTATTAACAGTAGTAGTTGACACAGAGTCATATCACTTGGGCAGGAGGTGCCATGATGAACAGCAGTGTTAATAAGAGTATATAGGGTGTGAAATAACTGCTGACATATGTGTCTTGACTGGGCAGCAGAAACAGCAGTAGTAGTATTACCAGTAGTATTTGATACAGAGTCATATCACATGGGCAGGAGGTGCCATGATGAACAGCAGTAGGAATAAGAGTATATAGAGTGTTAAACAACTGCTGACATAGGTGTATTGACTTGGCGGCAGCAGCAGCAGAAGCAGCAGTAGTAGTATTAACAGTAGTAGTTGATACAGAGTCATATCACATGGGCAGGAGGTGCCATGATGAACAGCAGTAGGAATAGGAGTATATAGAGTGTCAAATAACTGCTGACATAGGTGTATTGACTGGGCGGCAGCAGCAGCAGAAGCAGCAGTAGTAGTATTAACAGTAGTAGTTGATACAGAGTCATATCACATGGGCAGGAGGTGCCATGATGAACAGCAGTAGGAATAGGAGTATATAGAGTGTCAAATAACTGCTGACATAGGTGTATTGACTGGGCGGCAGCAGCAGCAGCAGAAGCAGCAGTAGTAGTATTAACAGTAGTACTTGATACAGAGTCATATCACATGGGCAGGAGGTGCCATGATGAACAGCAGTAGGAATAGGAGTATATAGAGTGTCAAATAACTGCTGACATAGGTGTATTGACTGGGCGGCAGCAGCAGCAGAAGCAGCAGTAGTAGTATTAACAGTAGTAGTTGATACAGAGTCATATCACATGGGCAGGAGGTGCCATGATGAACAGCAGTAGGAATAGGAGTATATAGAGTGTCAAATAACTGCTGACATAGGTGTATTGACTGGGCGGCAGCAGCAGCAGCAGAAGCAGCAGTAGTAGTATTAACAGTAGTACTTGATACAGAGTCATATCACATGGGCAGGAGGTGCCATGATGAACAGCAGTAGGAATAGGAGTATATAGAGTGTCAAATAACTGCTGACATAGGTGTATTGACTGGGCGGCAGCAGCAGCAGAAGCAGCAGTAGTAGTATTAACAGTAGTAGTTGACACAGAGTCATATCACTTGGGCAGGAGGTGCCATGATGAACAGCAGTGTTAATAAGAGTATATAGGGTGTGAAATAACTGCTGACATATGTGTCTTGACTGGGCAGCAGAAACAGCAGTAGTAGTATTACCAGTAGTATTTGATACAGAGTCATATCACATGGGCAGGAGGTGCCATGATGAACAGCAGTAGGAATAAGAGTATATAGAGTGTTAAACAACTGCTGACATAGGTGTATTGACTTGGCGGCAGCAGCAGCAGAAGCAGCAGTAGTAGTATTAACAGTAGTAGTTGATACAGAGTCATATCACATGGGCAGGAGGTGCCATGATGAACAGCAGTAGGAATAGGAGTATATAGAGTGTCAAATAACTGCTGACATAGGTGTATTGACTGGGCGGCAGCAGCAGCAGCAGAAGCAGCAGTAGTAGTATTAACAGTAGTACTTGATACAGAGTCATATCACATGGGCAGGAGGTGCCATGATGAACAGCAGTAGGAATAGGAGTATATAGAGTGTCAAATAACTGCTGACATAGGTGTATTGACTGGGCGGCAGAAGCAGCAGTAGTAGTATTAACAGTAGTAGTTGATACAGAGTCATATCACATGGGCAGGAGGTGCCATGATGAACAGCAGTAGGAATAGGAGTATATAGAGTGTGAAATAACTGCTGACATAGGTGTATTGACTGGGCGGCAGCAGCAGCAGAAGCAGCAGTAGTAGTATTAACAGTAGTAGTTGATACAGAGTCATATCACATGGGCAGGAGGTGCCATGATGTACAGCAGTCTTAATAAGAGTATATAGAGTGTGAAATAACTGCTGACATAGGTGTATTGACTGGGCGGCAGCAGCAGCAGAAGCAGCAGTAGTAGTATTAACAGTAGTAGTTGATACAGAGTCATATCACATGGGCAGGAGGTGCCATGATGAACAGCAGTAGGAATAGGAGTATATAGAGTGTGAAATAACTGCTGACATAGGTGTATTGACTGGGCGGCAGAAGCAGCAGTAGTAGTATTAACAGTAGTAGTTGATACAGAGTCATATCACATGGGCAGGAGGTGCCATGATGAACAGCAGTAGGAATAGGAGTATATAGAGTGTCAAATAACTGCTGACATAGGTGTATTGACTGGGCGGCAGCAGCAGCAGCAGAAGCAGCAGTAGTAGTATTAACAGTAGTACTTGATACAGAGTCATATCACATGGGCAGGAGGTGCCATGATGAACAGCAGTAGGAATAGGAGTATATAGAGTGTCAAATAACTGCTGACATAGGTGTATTGACTGGGCGGCAGCAGCAGCAGCAGAAGCAGCAGTAGTAGTATTAACAGTAGTACTTGATACAGAGTCATATCACATGGGCAGGAGGTGCCATGATGAACAGCAGTAGGAATAGGAGTATATAGAGTGTCAAATAACTGCTGACATAGGTGTATTGACTGGGCGGCAGCAGCAGCAGCAGAAGCAGCAGTAGTAGTATTAACAGTAGTACTTGATACAGAGTCATATCACATGGGCAGGAGGTGCCATGATGAACAGCAGTAGGAATAAGAGTATATAGAGTGTTAAACAACTGCTGACATAGGTGTATTGACTGGGCGGCAGCAGCAGCAGAAGCAGCAGTAGTAGTATTAACAGTAGTAGTTGATACAGAGTCATATCACATGGGCAGGAGGTGCCATGATGTACAGCAGTCTTAATAAGAGTATATAGAGTGTGAAATAACTGCTGACATAGGTGTATTGACTGGGCGGCAGCAGCAGCAGAAGCAGCAGTAGTAGTATTAACAGTAGTAGTTGATACAGAGTCATATCACATGGGCAGGAGGTGCCATGATGAACAGCAGTAGGAATAAGAGTATATAGAGTGTTAAACAACTGCTGACATAGGTGTATTGACTGGGCGGCAGCAGCAGCAGCAGAAGCAGCAGTAGTAGTATTAACAGTAGTAGTTGATACAGAGTCATATCACATGGGCAGGAGGTGCCATGATGAACAGCAGTAGGAATAGGAGTATATAGAGTGTCAAATAACTGCTGACATAGGTGTATTGACTGGGCGGCAGCAGCAGCAGCAGAAGCAGCAGTAGTAGTATTAACAGTAGTACTTGATACAGAGTCATATCACATGGGCAGGAGGTGCCATGATGAACAGCAGTAGGAATAGGAGTATATAGAGTGTCAAATAACTGCTGACATAGGTGTATTGACTGGGCGGCAGCAGCAGCAGCAGAAGCAGCAGTAGTAGTATTAACAGTAGTACTTGATACAGAGTCATATCACATGGGCAGGAGGTGCCATGATGAACAGCAGTAGGAATAGGAGTATATAGAGTGTCAAATAACTGCTGACATAGGTGTATTGACTGGGCGGCAGCAGCAGCAGCAGAAGCAGCAGTAGTAGTATTAACAGTAGTACTTGATACAGAGTCATATCACATGGGCAGGAGGTGCCATGATGAACAGCAGTAGGAATAAGAGTATATAGAGTGTTAAACAACTGCTGACATAGGTGTATTGACTGGGCGGCAGCAGCAGCAGAAGCAGCAGTAGTAGTATTAACAGTAGTAGTTGATACAGAGTCATATCACATGGGCAGGAGGTGCCATGATGTACAGCAGTCTTAATAAGAGTATATAGAGTGTGAAATAACTGCTGACATAGGTGTATTGACTGGGCGGCAGCAGCAGCAGAAGCAGCAGTAGTAGTATTAACAGTAGTAGTTGATACAGAGTCATATCACATGGGCAGGAGGTGCCATGATGAACAGCAGTAGGAATAAGAGTATATAGAGTGTTAAACAACTGCTGACATAGGTGTATTGACTGGGCGGCAGCAGCAGCAGAAGCAGCAGTAGTAGTATTAACAGTAGTAGTTGATACAGAGTCATATCACATGGGCAGGAGGTGCCATGATGAACAGCAGTAGGAATAGGAGTATATAGAGTGTCAAATAACTGCTGACATAGGTGTATTGACTGGGCGGCAGCAGCAGCAGCAGAAGCAGCAGTAGTAGTATTAACAGTAGTACTTGATACAGAGTCATATCACATGGGCAGGAGGTGCCATGATGAACAGCAGTAGGAATAGGAGTATATAGAGTGTCAAATAACTGCTGACATAGGTGTATTGACTGGGCGGCAGCAGCAGCAGCAGAAGCAGCAGTAGTAGTATTAACAGTAGTACTTGATACAGAGTCATATCACATGGGCAGGAGGTGCCATGATGAACAGCAGTAGGAATAGGAGTATATAGAGTGTGAAATAACTGCTGACATAGGTGTATTGACTGGGCGGCAGCAGCAGCAGAAGCAGCAGTAGTAGTATTAACAGTAGTAGTTGATACAGAGTCATATCACATGGGCAGGAGGTGCCATGATGTACAGCAGTCTTAATAAGAGTATATAGAGTGTGAAATAACTGCTGACATAGGTGTATTGACTGGGCGGCAGCAGCAGCAGAAGCAGCAGTAGTAGTATTAACAGTAGTAGTTGATACAGAGTCATATCACTTGGGCAGGAGGTGCCATGATGAACAGCAGTGTTAATAAGAGTATATAGGGTGTGAAATAACTGCTGACATATGTGTCTTGACTGGGCAGCAGAAACAGCAGTAGTAGTATTACCAGTAGTATTTGATACAGAGTCATATCACATGGGCAGGAGGTGCCATGATGAACAGCAGTAGGAATAAGAGTATATAGAGTGTTAAACAACTGCTGACATAGGTGTATTGACTGGGCGGCAGCAGCAGCAGAAGCAGCAGTAGTAGTATTAACAGTAGTAGTTGATACAGAGTCATATCACATGGGCAGGAGGTGCCATGATGAACAGCAGTAGGAATAGGAGTATATAGAGTGTCAAATAACTGCTGACATAGGTGTATTGACTGGGCGGCAGCAGCAGCAGCAGAAGCAGCAGTAGTAGTATTAACAGTAGTACTTGATACAGAGTCATATCACATGGGCAGGAGGTGCCATGATGAACAGCAGTAGGAATAGGAGTATATAGAGTGTCAAATAACTGCTGACATAGGTGTATTGACTGGGCGGCAGCAGCAGCAGCAGAAGCAGCAGTAGTAGTATTAACAGTAGTACTTGATACAGAGTCATATCACATGGGCAGGAGGTGCCATGATGAACAGCAGTAGGAATAAGAGTATATAGAGTGTTAAACAACTGCTGACATAGGTGTATTGACTGGGCGGCAGCAGCAGCAGAAGCAGCAGTAGTAGTATTAACAGTAGTAGTTGATACAGAGTCATATCACATGGGCAGGAGGTGCCATGATGTACAACAGTCTTAATAAGAGTATATAGAGTGTGAAATAACTGCTGACATAGGTGTATTGACTGGGCGGCAGCAGCAGCAGAAGCAGCAGTAGTAGTATTAACAGTAGTAGTTGATACAGAGTCATATCACATGGGCAGGAGGTGCCATGATGAACAGCAGTAGGAATAAGAGTATATAGAGTGTTAAACAACTGCTGACATAGGTGTATTGACTGGGCGGCAGCAGCAGCAGAAGCAGCAGTAGTAGTATTAACAGTAGTAGTTGATACAGAGTCATATCACATGGGCAGGAGGTGCCATGATGAACAGCAGTAGGAATAGGAGTATATAGAGTGTCAAATAACTGCTGACATAGGTGTATTGACTGGGCGGCAGCAGCAGCAGCAGAAGCAGCAGTAGTAGTATTAACAGTAGTACTTGATACAGAGTCATATCACATGGGCAGGAGGTGCCATGATGAACAGCATTATTAATAAGAGTATATAGGGTGTGAAATAACTGCTGACATAATTGTCTTGACTGATCCAGAGGAGTCATGGGAGAAAATCATGTGGTCAGATGAGACTATAATATAACTTTTTGATCATAATTTCACTAACCGTGTTCGGAGGAAGAATAATGATGAGTACCATGCCAATAACGCCATCCCTAATGTGAAGCATGGGGGTGGTAGCATCATGCTTTGGTGGTGTTATTCTGCACATGGGACAGGGTGACTGCACTGTATTAAGGAGAGGATGACCGTGGCCATGTATTGCAAGATTTTGGGCAACAACCTCCTTCCCTGAGTTAGAGCTTTGAAGATGGGTCGAGGCTGGGTCTTCCAACATGACAATGACCCAAAGCACACAGCCAGGATAACCAAGGATTGGCTCTGTAAGGAGCATATCAAGGTTCTGGCGTGGCCTAGCCAGTCTCCAGACCTAAACCCAATAGAGAATCTTTGGAGGGAGCTCAAACTCCGTGTTTCTCAGCGAGAGCCCAGAAACACGACTGATGTAGAGAAGATCTGTGTGGAGGAGTGGGCCAAAATCCCTCCTCCAGTGTGTGCAAAGCTGGTGTAAAACTACAAGAAAGGTTTGACCGCTGTAATTGCAAAGAAAGCCTACTGTACCAAATATTAACATTGATTTTCTCTGATGTTAAAATAGTTATATTCAGCACTGTAAATACATCAGGTCCGGGGCTTCATCAGGGAATGCATGGCAAGGGACCCTTCAGCGCCCTGAACCGACGACGGGTGCCAGAAAGTCACCGCCGATCCAGGACTCATTCATCTTTATGAATGTGAGTCTGTCCACGGAGTCTGTGGACAGACGGGTCCTCTTGTCCGTGACCACCCCACCTGCCGCGCTGAATGTCCGCTCAGATAGTACGCTGGAGGGGGGGCAAGACAATAACTCCAGCGCATACTGAGCGAGCTCGCGGCAGGTGTCCAATCTGGCAACCCAGTACTCCATGGGGTCGTCGGTGCTCATACTGTCAGAAGCACCGACGGACGCCATGTAGTCTGCCACCATGTGGGCCAGCCGCTGGTGGTGACTGCTGCTGCTGCTGGTGCTGGTACTGGGTCGCTCGGTTTGGAAGAACATCCTCATCTCTTCCATTAGGTCCCCTGCTCGGCTGCAGCTGGGTGCAGCCACCTGCTGGGTGAGATGAGGGGGGACAACTGGAGGCCGGGGAGTTGCCTGCTCCAACCGTCTGACAATGGCTGCCTGCAGTTCCTCCATCCGGTGCTGCCTCCGGCTGGCTGGGATGAACTGCTCCAGTTTCCCCTTGCACCTGGGATCCAAAAGGGTGGCCATCCAGAAATCATCCCTCGTCTTGATGGTCTTAACCCGGGGGTCCCTCCTGAGGCATCTCAGCATGTGGGCAGCCATGAGGAAGAGCACAGCCCGCTGTGACTCCTCAATGCTGGCCAGGTGAATGAGGTGCGACTCTTCATCCCTGAGGCGCTGCTGGTCAAACTCAGACATGCCCAACCCCCGGACTATCGGTGCCCCCAACACCGGCTCTCCCTCCTGACCAGGCCCTGACTCCGGGACGACACCAGCAACCACCTCCTCCTCCTCTTCATCATCATCCTCCTCCTCCTCCTCCTCGTCCTGGCCCTGGTCTCGGTGGAGCATTGCTGACTCCTCCTGCTCCACCAAGGCACTCTCCCCAGCCTCGAGCAGGCGATCTAGTGTCCTCTCCAGCATGAACAGTATTGGCAGCACGCTATTGAGGCCAATTTGCTCACTGCTGACCATCTTGGTCGCCTGCTCGAAGGAGGACAACACTTGGCAGACCTGGTTTATCTGCCCCCACTGCGCACAGGCGATGAAAGGGAGTTGTGGTGAAGCCCTCTCAGTGCCTAGTTCCATCAGGTACTCCCTCACCGCCCTTTGCTGCTCCCACAACCTCTTCAGCATGTGGAGGGTGGAGTTCCACCGCGTCACACTGTCCACAATCAGCCTGTGAAGGGGCAGATTGTACTTCCGCTGCAATTTGGACAGGGACGCGGTAGCGGTTGGGGAGCGCCTGAAGTGGCTGGCAATCCTACGCGCCTTTGCCACAATGTCACTCAACCCTGGATAAGTGCGCAGGAACTTCTGCACCACCAGGTTGAGGACATGTGCCAGACAGGGCACGTGGGTCAGACTGCCAGCATGGAGGGCGGCGAGTAGGTTGCTGCCGTTATCGCAGACAACCATACCTGCCTGGAGCCTTCGGGGTGTCAGCCACTTCTGGACCTGAGCCTGAAGTGCTTTCAGCACTTCTTCTCCAGTGTGTCTCCGGTCCCCTAAACTAACAAGCTGGAGCACGGCCTGACAGCGCACGTGCCCCACACTTGAGTAGCTACGGGGGCGCTTGCTGGGAGGCTCAGCAGCTGCGGAGACAGTGGCTTGAGGGAGACCAGCAGTTCTCCCCTGGACACCCCGGGGCGGCACCACAAGATCGGTTGCCGCCGATCCCTCACCGACGCCTCGGAGGGAAACCCAATGGGCCGTGAAGCTGATGTAGCGTCCCTGCCCATGCCTGCTGGTCCAGCCATCCATTGTCAGATGAACCCTGTCGCTGACAGCGTGATCCAGCGACAGGGTTACATTCTGCACAATGTGCTGGTGTAGGGCAGGGACACCAGTCCTGGCAAAGAAATGGCGGCTGGGGACACGCCATTGGGGTTGGGCCTGCTCCAACATCTGCCTGAAGGGGTTGCTGTCAACTATGTTGAAGGGCAGCAGATGTTGGGCAATAACCCTTGCCAGGAGCCCATTGAGGGAACGCACACGTCGGTCTCCAGGGGGGAAGGGAGTGGTGCGGTCAAAGGCGTCTGAAATCGACGCCTGGCGCCGGACGGCAGTGCGGGACACAGACGTGGAGGGTGCTGTGGAAGTAGAGGTCTGGCTGCCGGTACCAGTACCTCTACTAGAGGGAGCGGGGGGGCATGACCTGCTGGAAAGAGATGAAGATGTGGCAGGGGCTGCTGTACCCTGCTCACTTGTGGTGGTGGCGCTGCTACCACCACCACGCTTCATCTCGTCATACAACGTCCAGTGGTTTATCCTCAGGTGCTGGTTCAGGGCTGTGGTACCCACCCGAGCCAAACACTTCCCTCTCTTCACCCTCACTTTACAAATCCGGCAGATGGCCACGGTAGGGTTGTCTGCCACCAGGGTAAAGTAATTCCAGACAGGTGACTTCAGCACCGCCCTCCTGTCAGATGGGGTGACGCTTACTTGCACCTGCTGGGACTCGGTGCGCACAGGTGGAGCTGCCTGCTGCTGCTGCTGCTGCTGCTGCTGCTGCTCCTCCTCCTGACACCTCCTGCTGCCATCACCAGTGGAGACCCTGACGATGGTCTCCCTGGTGGTGACCTGGCGCACCGTTTCACCAGGGTGCCTACCTTCCCCGTCGTCACTGACGTAGTGAGCCGACGCGTCAGATGGCAACCATGATGGGTCACCCTCTTCGCCCCCAGAGATGTCAGACCAAGGGCTGAAATGTGTTGGTCTGAGGGAACCACCTGACATGGAGCCTCTAGCCTGGCTCCGCTGTCCCCTCACCCACGCCTGGGTCTGACTAGGTGCTGCTGTGTCCTGCACCAAAACAGCAGCACCAGTTTGAAGGGATGTCTCTGGGATACTGCCAGCAGGTATCCCATCCTCCTCATCCATCCCTTCAAAAAGGTCCTGACCATCAGGACAGAGCTGGAGGTCTGCCTGATGCATGGCCTCCCCCAAGAGATCCCTCTCACTGTCGCTGTCGAACAGTAAGATGCTGGACTCTTGGGGGCTGGGGGGGGGGTAGTACAGGCACCGGTGTAATGGTGGTACTACTGTGAGTCGGGACCGACGACTCAGTGGCACTGCTGTGCCCCATGTAGTCCACCACTACTTGAGCCTGAGATGGCAATATCGGGCGGCTGCCCGATGGGAAGAACTCCCGGATCAGGCGTACTCCCCTTGCACCCGATCCTCTACCACTAGTAGGGGCACGAGAGGTACCCCGTGCTGGCAGCGATCCAGCACTGGGAGTAACTCCCCTACCCCTGCTGCCACGGCCACGGATGCCGCTCATTATTGCTGATATGTGTGTGGGGGGGGTAAACTTTATTGGGGGGGGAAAATGTGAACAAAATGTGTTTTTGTGTATTTTTTACAAGACAGGCACGCAGACAAAGACGTACACAGACAGCTACTAAACTATAAGAAAAGTAGTACACCAGACAAGGACTACAAAATTAAAGAAAAAAAAAAAAGCACTAAACAAACACTAACTTTTTTTTTTTTTTTTTTTTAAACACAAAACACAGACACTAAACACACACTAAGCTAAGCTAGATGAAATAAATGTACACTAACAGTGTGTACACTTACTACACAAAATTTAACTAAACTGAACACAAAACTTAGCTTTTATAAAAGCTCTTTAGGGAAAACTAAACAAAATGTGAACTGAGATGCCTATCAAATATCACTGAACAGCGAACCTGCAAGATCTAACAGTAACACAAGATGAACAAAACTTAGCTTTTAGAAAAGCTCTTTTATAAAGCTCAGCAAAATGTGTTCTGAAATCTCTTGCAAATATCACTGAACAGCGAGGATTGCAGGATCAAACAGTAACACAAATGAAAAAAACAGCACAAAACAGCACAAAACGTAGCTTTGAAAAAAGCTCTTGGGTCTATTGCTTTGAAAAAAGCAGTTGATATACTGGAAAAGATCCACTGGAATCACTAAATAGCAATGCTGGTGATGATCTAAATCAATCAAGAACAAAGACACAGGAAACCAGGAACACAGAAACAGCCTCCACACTCTATAGCCAGCTTCTGAATCTGCAATGAAATGGTGCTGGGAGTGAGCTTATATAATGTCCATGCAGGCAGGTTCCTATTGGTTGCTAACCTGTGACGAGTGTGGAAGGAGAACTCTGATTGGCTCTGATGCAAAAGGGCGGAGCAAATAATCGCGCAATATTCCTATTGCCGAATATTCGCATCGCGAATATTCGGCAATATAAAATGATCGCTTCAGCTACTCGGCCCAATGGCTCTAATCATACCAGCAATGCTTTCAGACGTCTATGGAGATCACTAGGATGTGATCTGTTTTAAAAATGAAACTGTAAAAATCGCTCTGATGCGGAAGATAGGGGCGAAGAAAATAATCGCGCGATATTGCGTTTGCCGAATAATCGCATTGCGATCTTTCTGGAAAATTCAATGAACGCTTCAGCTACTCGGCCCAGGGTCTCTAATGATACCAGCAATGCTTTTAGACGTCGATGGAGATATCTAGGATGTGATCTGGTTCAAAAAAAAAATTGTAAAAAATCGAATATTCGGAATTGCGAATATTCACCGCGAATTTCGAAATATAGCGCGATTTCTCGAATATGCTATATTCGAGTCGAATATTCGCAATGCGAATATTCGTGAGCAACACTAGTAATGACAAAAAAAATTGTTTAGAGGACAATCTCGCGAAATTCACAGATTGGTTTGACATTTTAACTCTGATTGGCCTTTCCCCAAAAAAATACCTCCAACCAATCAAAGTCTCCACTCTTATCAGAAATACTCAATTACAAAAACTTTTAACAATTGTTTTTTTTTTTTACAGTTTTTAAATTGAACAAAACTTTCATATTTTAATATTTTTCCTGGGTAACTTTAAGTAAATTAAAACAATCTACTACCTTTAATTTAATAACCAAATCCAAGTTTGGAATCTTTTGTATAAATTGCTCAATCTTTAACTTATTATTTCCTGCAACCAAATCTGTAGGATTTTTGTTAAACACTAAATACCATGGGCTAGATTCAGGTAGCTGTTACGGCGGCATATCTCCAGATATGCCGCCGTAATTTCAAATCTGCGCTGGTGTATCTTTACGCCGATTCTCCAAGGCAGATACGTTGGAAAAATAGGCTTCCTCCGCTGACGTAACTTGAATACGGCAGCGTATAATTGTCTGCAATATTACGCTGGGCGCTAGGGGCGCTTCCGTTGTTTTCGGCGTAGAATATGCAAATTACCTAGATACGCCGATTCACAAACGTACGTACGCCCGGCGCAATTTAGTCACGTCGTTTATGTTAGGCTTTTTCGACGTAAGGTTGCTCCTGCTATTAGGTGGCGCAGCCAATGTTAAGTATGGACATCGTTCCCACTTCGAAATTTGAATTTATTACGTTGTTTGCGTAAGTCGTTCGCGAATAGGGCTGGACGTAATTTACGCTCACGTCAAAAGCAATGACGATTTGCGTCGGAATTTCGAGCATGCGCACTGGGATTCTTTCACGAACGGCGCATGCGCCGTTCGTAAAAAACTTAAAATACGCGGGGTCAACCTTAATTTAAATAAAACACGCCCCCCTCATAATCATTTGAATGACGCGGGCTTACGCCGGCCCCATTTACGCTACGCCGCCGTAAGTTAGGAGGCAAGTGCTTTGTGAATACAGCACTTGCCTCTCAAACTTACGGCAGAGCAGCGTAAATACGATACGCTGCGCCGCCGTAAGATCGCACAAAGCTACCTGAATCTAGCTCCCTGTTGTTTTCAATTTTCTGAATTTTAAACAGTTCTTTACACAATCGTAATCAATAATTTTCTCTTAAAACTTTTTCCTGCCCCTTATTTGTGTTTTGAATGACCACATGTAATAACACATTTTCTGTTGTTTAGGGCTAAATATTCGTAAACATTTACATGCAGCATTAAACTTAGTTTATTCATTAAAGAACTTCTTTACACTCTGACATTAATTAATTAATCACCCTATGGAATATATCACAGTGATTATGGGACTCAGGGACTCAAAACCTGCAGCTACTTGGTCTCTTGCTTTAAACTTATCCGGGACCCCCCTTGGGACCCCTATGGCATATATATATATATATATATATATATATATATATATATATACATATGGGGGTCAAAACTACCAGCTGGGGCACTTCTACGCTTCCCGTTGGATTCATATGGTAAGTAATGACTCTCCATATTTATCTTTCTTGTTCAGAGCACTCTGTGGCCTATATCCCCAGTCATCACCTGTATTCCAACCCACAGATTCCCAGTGGTCACAATCATCACCTATGTCATATATATATATATATATATATATATATATATATATATATATATATATATATATATGGTTCCTGAACATGTTACTCTGCCAGTCTAATGGAGGGAAGGAGACTATAGTACAGTAATCAAATATAAGAAAAAAGATATATAGTTTCATTCTGATGCGGGTGGTGCACAGTCCATAATATCTCATCTCCAGAGAGTATTTTCAGAGGAACTTCTTAACCATCACCCAGTCACCAGGAAGTATGTGGTGAACACCTGTATCTAAATCAGGATCTGGAATGGAAGAAAATACTCGTACATGGATATTAGTTAATTATTTACTCGTACATGGATACTCGTACATGGATATTAGTTAATTATTTTGCAACAGCGGTCACATAATCTACCAAAGTATCAGACTGTAATTGCAACTGTTGTGGGTAATAACAACCTAATCTAGGGCCTGTTTCAAACAAGATTTCAAAAGGGGATAAAGAATGCTCCCCTCTTGGGACCACTTTCCCACTACTCTGGGGGTGGTAAGGTGTGTGAAATGCTAATGTGGTACCTAGGACCTTAATCACTCTCCATCACCTCATGTACCCCATACCTGAATCTGGAGCAATCAACATACAAGGTGAGTTAAGGCATTGGGATAGGGGCATACAGGACAGACGGTAGATGAGCAGTTTCCACCTACATGAGTTCAAAGCAATCATGTTCATCTAGGGTAGGAGCAGGTAGGTCTGTGCCATTCTCTTCTTCCTGCTTTGTCCAGAGACATGGCATGATACCACCCTTGGACAAAACGAAGGAGAGTAGCAGGGTTGGTGGGTTACAGAACACAGAATCTTGTATGGGCAATGGCCGGTGGGCAGTATAGGATGCCATCTGTGTTCAATACTGGGCAGAGGGGGTAGTTCAATACTGGGCAGAGGGTTGGGGCAGAATGGGTCAGGCTGGAGCAAGGCCTGTTTGCAAGGGGAAGGACTTCCAGCATAAAACTGCATTCGGGCAGAGCCCATGCTTCCGCAATAGCAGTGGTGTTGCTCAGCATACACACAGCAGTTTAAACCTTGGCCAGATCAAAACCCGGTACAACAGTCGGTGTTTGATAGGTAATACCAACAGTGAAAGCAGTAGGGCACCAGTCCATAAAACTGAAAGTTAGACTTGGCCTTGATGGTGGCAATTGCCACATGAACATCCATGGGCACCACATCATCACAGTATACCAGGCAGCAAGCCATATATTTATCATGTCGTGGTTCACAGTGCACCATCTGGTTAGCTAGCTCAAAGCAAGCATTAGTCAGCCACAGTGAACTGCTCATGGGAGGCTTTGTCAGCTGAGATGGCTGGGCATAAGGGGCAGGAGGGAAGTGGCATGGGGAAGTGGCATACAAAGGCAAGGTTAGCCTGGAACTCAGTGAGAACTACTGTCAGGGCTCCATAGATTACACAATCTGAGTCTGACTGATAAAACGATAAAAATCAGTGTAGGCTGGTCATTCAATATCTAGATTAAGCTCAGCTTAAAAAAAAAAAAAAAAACTTCAAAGATAAGTATTGTGAGTTACTAAAAACTCCATTCTTATGCATCAACATTATCAGTTGCTGTGGTGTGAAACAGTTAAACTCATATATATGTATATATATATATATATATATATATATATATATATATATATATATATATATATATATATATATATATATAAAACAAAGAAACAGTTGCAATTCGTCTGTCTTTATTTTAAAAAACATTTCCCTTTTTTTCTTCTTTATCATTAGGAGCTGAAGCCCCCAGCATAGACAGGGTTAATCAGCCATTTTAGAATTTAAAGGCACACAGCAGCCGGAGAAGGGGGAGTGATTTTCTTCAAGGCAGAAAGGAGGGAGGGATGGGGGGTTGCGTGTGTTTCTCTCCCAATCTGTTTGTGTCTCCCTTAAAATGAACTTTAAGATGCACAGTACACTATGACATGAACAAACATTAAACTACACACACACACAGATGAACAAACATTAAACTACACACACAGTTAGAATATGACACGCTATTTCAGCCCTTCTGTCTGTAGGGCGTTAATTTTTAACCCCTAACCCTGAACCTTCTTGGTTCGTATTATATATATAACTAAAAAATATATACATAGATGTATTTTGTCTCTATACACATATATATGTATAACGTAACCCGGTGAGGAATTACTGTGCTACTTCATTACCAAACACCTCTCCTTCAACCCAGGCTATTTCGACACCTCGCTTAATCTGAATCTTTACTAAAAGAAACCGACCATCGAAATTCTGCGTCTATACTTATAACCGTATTTCCCGAGACCTCTCTCTTCAAACCAGATATATCTATATGTTTATGTACCAACCTCACTTAACCCTACTCCAGTAAATCACGGATGTTTTAGGAACGAATCCAGTGTCTCCATACACATATATATATTTAATTATTGCGTCTCCAGCTCAGGAACCCTGATGAGGAAGTATTGTCTACCTGTCTCCTACAGACATCCACTGAAATAGCCACATTCAAGTCAACATAGAACACACCATAACATAAAATATCAGCCAGCAGAATAGGTTCTCTTTGAATTAGCTTTGGACAAGAAATTACCCGTCTTTGCGTGGCCTAGAAGCAGAAAACGAACCGTGAGCGAAAGGAGAGCATCTATACGGGAGAATACAGGCAAGGAGCAAAAAATAAACCTCTTAACGCATTCTAAAGGCGATCAATCTTTTTATTCCCGCACAGGAGCACCTCATCCACATCACGGCCAGCAGCTACTGGTCCACAATCCAAAGTTCACGTTGGGCGCCAAAATGTAATGGACGTTCTCTGGCTCAATTCCAGGACATATCCTATTCTGCCTCTGAATCAAATTCATGACCATGTAAGCCTGTAGAATATAGACAATATTTCAGACCACAGACCTCCATGTCTTCCAACCCACAAAGAGGAGGAACTTTATTGAAATCACAGCTTTTATAGACAAAGTGACATAAGCAAGCATCATCATATGGGTGCATCCGATTGGCTCATTCATATAGTCTTCTCTTATTACATCTGTTTCTTCACCACGAGGCTTTACACCAGGGGTCTCAAACTCAAATTACCTGAGGGCCACAAGACAAGTTTTCATATGCCATGGGGGGCCGCATGCAAACTTTCAAACTTCAAAAACAACAGTACTGGTGTCAGCGAACACATTATTAACCCCCAGCACTGGTGTCAGCGAGCGCATTATTACCACCAGCACTGGTGTAAGTCAGGGTTTGACAAATTTGCTTGGAATCTAGGAGCCAGCTAAAAAAGTTAGGAGCCAGAAAACGCACCCCGTCCCGACGAGCTTGCGCGCAGAAGCGTACACATACGTGAGCAGCGCCCGCATATGTAAACGGTGTTCAAACCACACATGTGAGGTATCGCCGCGATTGGTAGAGTGAGAGCAATAATTCTAGCTCCTCTGTAACTTAAAACATGCAACATGTAGATTTTTTTAAACGTCGCCTATGAAGATTTTAAAGGGTAAAAAAGTTTGTCGGCATTCCACAAGCGGACACAATTTTGAAGCGTGACATGTTGGGTATGAATTTACTCGGCGTAACATTATCTTTCATAATATTAAAAAAAATGGGGATAACTTTACTGTTGTCTTATTTTTTAATTAAAAAAAGTGTAATTTTTTCCCAAAAAAGTGCGCTTGTAAGACCGCTGCGCAAATACGGCGTGACAGAAAGTATTGCAACGATCGCCATTTTATTCTCTAGGGTGTTAGGATAAAAAATATATATAATGTTTGGGGGTTCTAATTAGAGGGAAGAATATGGCAGTGAAAATAGTGAAAAATGACATTAGAATTGCTGTTTAACTTGTAATGCTTAACTTGTAATACCAACGGCCACCACCAGATGGCGCCAGCTCACATCTGGTGGTAATAACTTGTAATACCAACGGCTCACCACCAGATGGCACCAGCTCAAAAAAAAAAAAAAAAAATTTTTTTTTTTTTTTTTTTTTGCTCCCCTCACTTCCACCCTGCCTGAGGGCCATTTATAACTGATCCGCGGGCCGCAAATGGCCCGCGGGCCGGTACTTTGAGACCACTGCTTTACACTCAGTCGCCATATTCTTTTGCTCGGTGGAAAGAGGGAGGAGGGGGTTTGGAGACATCTGGCTTTTAGCTTTACTTCCGGGCTGAGATTTAACTCTATAATGACTTTATTCAAGGAAAACAATACTAGCGTAATACACACATACATATGCACATATACACACATACATGTGCATATACATATATATATATACACACACATCGCAACAAGAAATAAAATAAATCAAATAATAAAAGAAAGGAAAGCAATATTTGAGTGGTTAAGAGAAAAATAACAAACACAAAATAATAATTTTATCAACTCCATCACAGTTTTAACTCGGTATTAGTGTAGTTATGTTCCCTTTAGAATATAAAAGGGAGACAATACAGTTACAATACAATAAAATACAAAAGGGTTAAGAGGGCCCTGCCCAGAAGAGCGTACAATCTATCAGAGTGGGGAAGGTGATACAAAAGGTTGTAACCATAGGCGTGCGCAGGGGGTGTGCCGAGTGTGCCTGGGCACACCATAATCACCCAGTGCACCAGGGCCACTGATAAGGCAGTACATCCAGGCCCCCCTGTACTGGACCCAGGTTCTATCAGCTCAAAAGGAGGGCATGGGCATCTGCCGAGCAGGAGGACCGGCTGTACTGCCTTATTGCAGACACAATCCTCTTTTTTCTCCCCCCTGCAGCACTGCCAGATTTTCATCACCTTCCTTCCTCCAGCAGGGGGAAGGGGCTGGTAAATATGTAATTTACTGGCCCCTTCATTTTCTAAATGAACACAGTGAGCAATCGGTACCAATCAGTCCTGTGTTCATTCATCACTGAAGTATTGTAATCTGTGTTTACTATGCTTCAGTTTGTGAATTGATAGGAAGCATGTGAGTGCTTCCTATTCATTCATCTGTGCAGCTGAGGTTCAGTCTTAAAGGGGTTGTAAAGGAATTTTCTATTGTTTCCTAAATATCTTCCTTTACCTTAGTGCAGTCCTCCTTCACTTACCTCATCCTTCCATTTTGCTTTTAAATGTCCTTATTTCTTCTGAGAAATCCTCACTTCCTGTTCTTCTGTCTGTAACTCACAACCGTAATGCGAGGCTTTCTCCCTGGTGTGGAGAAAGCCTCTTAAAGGGGGAGGGATCGAGCAGGCAAGTCAGGACACTCTCTACTTTGCAGATAGAGAAAGAAGCTGTGTGTTAGTGGGCGTCCTGACACTCCTTCTCGGCCCCTCCCCCCTCAAGAGGCGTTCTCCACACCAGGAAGAAAGCCTCGCATTACGGTGTGTAGTTACAGACAGAAGAACAGGAAGTGAGGATTTCTCAGAAGAAATAAGGACATTTAAAAGCAAAATGGAAGGATGAGGTAAGTGAAGGAGGACGGCACTAAGGTAAAGGAAGCTATTAAGGGAAAAAACATTTTTTTCTTTACAACCCCTTTAAATGTGAGACATCAAGGGTTTGTTTAGACCCCTGATATATTTCACCAAAGCCCCCCCCCCATGGGGGACATTTTTTCTTTAAATTAAATAAAAAAATAAAAAGAATATTGCTTTGATCTCTATAATTTCTGCCATGGCATAGAATCACAGCCATGGCATGTGCATAACCCTATCCACTGCTTCTGATGCAATAGGCTGCGCACACCTATGGTTGTAACTGTGGAGCATGAGCTAACGGAAGTGGTAAAAGATTAGTCGGAGGTGTGACATGCTTCCCTGAAGAGATGAGTTTTCAGGGATCGCCTGAAGGCAGCTAGAATAGAGTACTGCCTCACAGAAGAAATCCCATTGGACGAAACGTATGTCAGGTTAGGCACAGAGCAGCGGTGACGTCTAAACACCCGTGGAGGGTGCTGGACAAACAAGTGTTTCCATTTTAGCCTATTTTATATTTTTTTGCTGTAAGTAGAACCTTTAATAAACTCCTGTGCAGGGTCGTCTTAATAACATCATGGGCTCCTGGGCAAAGTAATGCTCTGGGGCCCCTACAATGATGACACTGCAGGTAAACAGACATTAAGGCCCAGATTCTCGTATCTGGGCGTAAAACTGCGGCGGCGTAACATATGTCATTTACGTTACGCCGCCGCAAGTTTTACAGGCAAGTGCTTTTTTCACAAAGAACTTGCCTGTAAAGTTGCGGCGGCGTAGCGTAAATCCCCCGGCGCAAGCCCGCGTAATTCAAATGAGCCAGGTAGGGGGCGTAGAGCATTTAAATTAGGCGCGTTCCCGCGCCGAACATACTGCGCATGCGCTGTCCCTAAAATTTCCCAAAGTGCATTGCGCTAAATGACGTCGCAAGGACAACATTGGTTTCAACGTGAATGTAAATGGCGTCCAGCCCCATTCACGGACGACTTACGCAAACAACGTAAATTTTTAAATTTCGACGCGGGAACGACGGCCATACTTAACATTGGTTGCCCCTCATATAGCAGGGGCAACTTTACGCCGCGCAAATCTAACGTAAACGTCGTAACTTCACTGCGTCGACCGCGCGTACATTCGGGAATTCACGTATTTTGCTAATTTGCATACACGACGGGGAAAACGACGGAGGCGACACCTAGCGGCGAAAAAAAACTGCATCTAATGGATATCTATGCGTAACTGATTCTAAGAATCAGTCGCATAGATACGACGGCCCAGATTAGGACTTACGACGGCGTACATTGCATTGCGCCGTCGTAAGCCCTTTCAGAATCTGGGCCTAAGTAGGTAGGAGGCAGACTTCCCCCCCTTTGCATCTCTCTCTCTCAGTGCCATCATGGAGCCCCCCAATTTTGGGGCAGCGTGGGCTCAAGGACCAGCTGCTTTTGGGGAAAGTGCAGGGGCCCCCCATGCACCTGGGGCCCCTGGGCAGTGCCCAGGTGTGCCCTCTCATTAAGACAGCCCTGCTCCTGTGTGCTTTTAAAGAATGTTGCGCAATGAGTTTTTCTTCCTCTTCCATATGCACACTCTGTGACCGGACTCTGGAGTTCCCTTGATTGTTGATACCTGTGGGGGATACACCTGTGGAATCCAACCAAACAGTCTGGACAGCTGATGCTGTTATACCCATAGTGAGGGGTGAAATCTCAGTGATGCGCATATAGACCTTGGGAGGTCTTAATACCTGGTAAGCAGATATATTTGCCCTTTCTATCCTGTGGGAAGCACCGGATGTCTTCACCGATTGAATATTGGATCAATTTTGAATAGAAGTAGGGCTTAAGAGACCCAAAAAGGGGAGAAGGGAGGGCAGTAGGATTATTACGGTACAAGATGAGTAATGTCCATGACAGTCCCCTGTCTAGGATGAGGGTCTGGTATGGATTTTGGGGGAGATGGAGGTGCCTATTGTGTATTTTTTTTTTTGCATGAGCCCCCCCCCCCCCCTTCGAATGTCCATGAAAGTCCCCTGTGCAGGATAAGGGTCTGGTATGGATTTGGGGGGAGGCAGAGGTGCCTACTGTGTTTTTTGCATGCCCCTCCCCCAAATGTCCATAACAGCCCCCTGTCTAGGATAAGGGTCTGGTATGGATTTTGGGGATCTCATTTGAATAAAGTGCATTAAGTCCATCTATTATATCAAAATAAAAATGAAAAAAGGGGAAAAATAATAGTCCAAATATACCAACTAAACATCCATATAGTGAACTGAAGAGTGTGTTGATCCAATATTCATTATTGTTAGCCTCTTAATAGAATACACATAAACTTGTTACTAATGGTACCATCATCTTAAAAGTACATTTTTAATAGGAGTAGACCAAAAAGGGGGAGAAAGGAGGGCAGTAGGACTAATATGGTACCAGATGAGTAGGTAAACTCAGACAGAGCAGATATAATAAAAAATATAAATTTATTAGCATAGTATCAAAGTAAAAACATCAAAACAACATAGACAATAAAATACAGTACAAACAATGTGACAAGCCATATGTGTCACCGAAACTGATAATCCCTTGGGGGAAGATCGCGGTGGAGGTAGGGGTCACGTGGGGGGAGTCTCAACTAATTTCATATATTTTCATATAATAGATGGACTTTATGCACTTTATTCAAATGAGATCCCCAAAATCCATACCAGACCCTTATCCTAGACAGGGGGCTGTTATGGACTTTTTTTTGGGGGGGGGGGGAGCATGAAAAAAAACACAGTAGGCACCTCTGCCTCACCCCAAATCCATACCAGACCCTTATCCTAGACAGGGGACTTTCATGGACATTTGGGGGGGCTCATGCAAAAAAAAATACACAATAGGCACCTCCATCTCACCCAAAATCCATACCAGACCCTCATCCTAGACAGGGGACTGTCATGGACATTTGGGGGGGGGGCTCATGCAAAAAAACACAGTAGGCACCTCCATCTCCCCCAAAATCCATACCAGACCCTTATCCTAAAGATGGGTCTGTTACGGACATTTGGGGGGCCTCATGCAAAAAAAAAACACAGTAGGCCTCTCCGCCTCCCCTAAAATCTATACCAGACCTTTAACAGGGGACTTGTTATGGACATTTGGGAGGCCAAATGCAGAAAAAAACACAGTGGGCACCACCATCTCTCCAAAATCCATACCAGACTTTTATCCCAGACAGGGGTCTGCTATGGACATTTGGGGGGGTGGCAGGCATGCACAAAAACAGAGTGGGCCCTACTGCTTCCCCCAAAATCCATACCGGACCCTTATCTTAGACAGGGGTCTGTCATGGACATTTGGGGGGGCATGCAAATAAAACACAGTAGGCACCTCTGCCTCCCCCAAAATCCATACCAGACCCTTATCCTAGACAGGGGACTGTCAGGGACCCCATGCAAAAAAAACAGAGTGGGCCCTTCAAGCCTCACCAAAAATCCATAGCAGACCATTATCCAGGCATGCACACTGACTGGCAGAGAAAAGAAGGGGCAAAAGCTCCCCCCCCCCCACCACCACCCTACTGACTCATTTCAGGCCACATACCCCTAACACAGGCGGGGGGTAAGGCATCGTGACCCCATTTTGATGATGAAAAGAACCTCATACCCGCGTCCTTAGCCCAGTGGATATGAGGGTCTGCGGGGAGTTTTACATTTTACCCCCTTACGAATGAGTAATGGTTACATAGTACCCCCTGTTACTCATTCACAAAAAAAAATGACAACATAAATTAACAAACAATGTAGAAGAAAAAAAACAAGACATGCCCCACACTGTAAATCCCTCATCATCCATTCATATCAATGATGCCCTGCCGACAAAAGCAAGGCGACCCATGGCCCTCCAGTCTGAGCTCTGCTGCACAGGGACCACAAGAAGCCGATAGCAGGTCCAGTTTAGGTATTTACACATAAAAAAATACATTTAATGATGCATTTTTTTAATACACAGCTGAATTAATCTGCGTCTTTTACATCTGCCTCACCTTTAACATGCTGTTAAGCTGTTTTTCTGTAAGAAGAAAATCTCTGGCTGAAAATAGGCAAAACATTTTCTTAAACAGGTTATCATCAGAAATGATCGAATAACAAATGGTAACTTGGATACATGGAGAGCTCCTCTCCGAAATGCACTAACCACCATATACTGTATAATGAGCCATTGATCTGAAACCAAGATTTAGAAACTTTTGCTGCATACAAAATGCAAACAAGTGTTGTCAAGTTTTTAATACCATGCTGCCATCTAGTGGAGAAAACAAAAAAATACAGGATAACATACTAATGTTCCCGCAGAACTTTCCCCCACTGTAAGTGAACACTAAGGCCTAGGTTCACGTACGGCCGATCTACGTTGCGCGGGGGCGTAGCGTACCGTATTTAAGATACGCCGCCGCAACTTAGAGAGGCAAGTGCTGTATTCACAAAGCACTTGCCTCCTAAGTTACGGCGGCGTAGCGTAATTGGGCCGGCGTAAGCGCGCGTAATTCAAAGTAGGCTGTAGGGGCGTGTTGTATTTAAATGAGGCTTGACCCCATGTAGATGCATGGCCGAACGAATGGCGCATGCGCGCGCATGCTCAGTATCACGTCGTATTTACGCCCAAAGATACGTCAGGCTCAATGCCTGTGACGTGAACGTAATTTACGCACAGCCCTATTCGCGTACGACTTACGCAAACGACGTAAAAAGATACGCTTGTTCCGACGTCCATACTTTGCATGGGCTGCGCCACCTAGAGACCAGCTTTATCTTTACGCCGGCGTATGTCTTACGTAAACAGCGTAACTAATCGCGACGGGCGCACGTACGTTTGTGAATCGGCGTATCTTGCTCATTTACATATTCAACGCGGAAATCAGCGTCCAGCGTAATTATTGCAATCCAAGATACAACGGCGTAGGAGACTTACGCCGCTCGTATCTTGGCCAAATCTATGCGTAACTGATTCTATGAATTAGGCGCATAGATACGACGGCGGCCATTCGGAAGGCTGCATTCACACCTGAGCGTAGCTTGTTTGGTCGTTTTTTCGGGCGTTTTTTTCCGGCGTTTTTTCTCACGTATTCATGCGTATTTGCATACAGCGTCTTCCGTCGTTTTTGTACTTCGACGTTTTTTATTTTAGCCAATAGTATAAATTATCATCTTTTCATCACTTGTTGCTATGTTGGTAGATTTTTTTCTTCTGCCTGGGTGAAATGTTCTATTGATTAAAGCGACAAAACGCCCGTAGCAAACGCTCGTTGTCGCGCTAGTCGCTTGAATCAAGCGTTTCCATTACTTTCTATGGAAAATACAAGCGCTCAAAAACGCCCAAACCGCCCGATTTGCGCGACAAAAAAGGGTCCGGAACTTGTTTGAGCTTCAGGCGTTCAGCGTCAGGCGTTTTGGAGTGGAGATGTGAACCATCTCCATTGAGAATAATGTATTTTTTCCCTCTCTAGCGTTTTGGAGCGTCGCGCTTCAGGCGACAAAACGCTAAGGTGTGAATGCAGCCTAAAGCGCGGCTTGGGAAACCTGCGTTCCGTGAGCGTTTCCAGCACCGCGCTCAAAAAGCACTGCGTTTGCTATGTGCAGCAGGTGTCTATGTTCATTTATACATCAAAAAGTGCAGCACATACACTCACCGGCCACTTTATTAGGTACACCTGTTCAATTGCTCGGTAACACAAATTGCTAATCAGCCAATCACATGGCAGCAACTCAATGCATTTAGGCATCTAGACGTGGTGAAGACGACTTGCTGAAGTTCAAATCGAGCATCAGAATGGGGAACAAAGGGGATTTCAGTGACTTTGAACATGGCATTTAGGGTGACCACGTGTCCCGGATTGCCTCATTTTGCAGGTCTGTCCCGGGCACATTTTTTCCAGGACAATACAGTGTCCCGGAATGAAACTGACACAGCTTCCCCCACCCCCCGGGCCAATCTGATGCCCCCCAAAAAAGGCTGTCACATCACCGCTTTACTCACTGACAGTACTTGTCCTGGCCGGGAATGCCTGGAGAGGCACAATGTTATGGGATGTGAGCCTGACGTGCAGAGGAAGGCCTCTCGTACAACTCCGGCTCATGGACTACTGCCAGTGATACAGCAGCCACAGGAGCATGGTGGGGTATGAGTGCCTGTAAACAGTTCAATAGTCCCTGTAGTAGCTGTGTTCAGCAGGCAGATAGTAGATGAGCGGACATGATGCTTGACTGGTGGCAGCCTGAGATGAACCACGGAGCAGTACCAGATGCAGGCTTGCAGGGCTGGGAGCTGTAGCAGGCTGGATGAGCGAGGTGCAGGGTCAGACGGGCCGGGACGGTAATAATCAGACAGATCAGGCATAGACTTAGGCAGAAGAGAGGTCAGGTCTCAAGCCGAGTAGTACTGGAAGATCATCAGACAGAATCAGCAGGCAGGATCAGAGTCTAAGACCCCTTTCACACTGAGGAGTTTTTCAGGCGGTACAGCGCTAAACATAGCGCCTAAATACCGCCTAAAAAACTCCTGCACTGCATGCTCAATGTCAAAGCCCGAGGGCTTTCACACTGAGGCGATGCGCCTCTAGCGGGGGTTAATACTGCACTGCTAGCGGCCAGCCGAATCCCGCGGCAAATCCGACGGTATAGCGCCGCTTTTTTAGGGGCGCTATACTGCCAACACGCCTTCTGCCCCAGTGTGAAAGGGGCCTAAGGGAAGCCAGGATCAGAAAAGGCAGCAAGTACTCACAGGTTAGGATAAGCTCCGGCGTGTTCGCACACTCCATGTGCAGAGACCGCCAGGAAGTCGGCACCACGCTGCGCTAATCACAGGCAGGGAGACATTGTCCCGATGCTCGGCTGCAGAGATCAGGAAATGTCTCCCTGCCTGTGATTAGCGCAGCGTAGGGTGACCACATTTCCAAACTGCCATTCAGGGACACCCCCCCCCCCCATTTTTTTTGCAGATTTTGGGGGCAGGGGCGTATGAAATCAGCGGCCCATGCGCAAGATCAAAAGTGGGCCCTAGGCATCAAGAAGAACAACTGAGTGGTCAGGGGGGGGGGGCACAGAGTAGTCAGAGGGGCAGTGCGATGGACAGGGGGACCGTGGGATGGACAGGGGGACCGTGGGATGGACAGGGGGACCGTGGGATGGATAGAGGCATACCTCCCAACTTTCTGAGATGGGAATGAGGGACACCTATTAGCAAAAATATGTAGGAGAATTATAAACAAAAATTAAAATGGTTAAACCCACAGGTGCTTTTTTACCACTACTATTCTTTTATATTGGCTCCTTGAGGGACAAACAAGGAGGAAAGAGGGACAGAGGGACAATGCCCTAAATGAGGGACAGTTCCTTCAAATCAGGAACAGTACAGGAGGGGGGGACTGAAGAACAGCACATGTGGGACCAGAGGACAGCACAGGAGGGGGGGGGGGACTGAAGAACAGCACAGGTGGGACCAGAGGACAGCACAGGAGGGGGGGGGGGACTGAAGAACAGCACAGGTGGGACCAGAGGACAGCACAGGAGGGGGGGGACTGAAGAACAGCACATGGTGGGGGACTGGAGAACAGAACATGGTGGGACCAGAGGACAGCACAGGAGGGGGGGGCTGATGAACAGCACAGGTGAGGGACTGGAGAACAGCAAAGGAGGTGGGACCAGAGGACAGCACAGGAGGGGGGGGCTGAAGAACAGCACAGGTGGGACCAGAGGACAGCACAGGAGGGAGGGACTGAAGAACAGCACAGGAGGGGGGACTGGAGAACAGCACAGGTGGGACCAGAGGACAGCACAGGAGGGAGGGACTGAAGAACAGCACAGGAGGGGGGGACTGGAGAACAGCACAGGTGGGACCAGAGGACAGCACAGGAGGGGGGGGACTGAAGAACAGCAGAGGTGGGACCAGAGGACAGCACAGGAGGGGGGGACTGAAGAACAGCAGAGGTGGGACCAGAGGACAGCACAGGAGGGGGGGACTGAAGAACAGCAGAGGTGGGACCAGAGGACAGCACAGGAGGGGGGGGGACTGAAGAACAGCAGAGGTGGGACCAGAGGACAGCACAGGAGGGAGGGACTGAAGAACAGCACAGGAGGGGGAGACTGAAGAACAGCACAGGTGGGGCCAGAGGACAGCAGGGGGTTGGAGAATGGGGGGTGAGGTGGGAGAGAGCAGAGAAGTTGCTGGGGAAGATCAGCCAGGAGAGTGTTGAGGGACCTGTGGGCAGCAGAAGGAAACTGGATAAGAGGGGTGGCATGTAGAGAAACTGATGCCCCCCATGTTCTTCTTGCAGCCACTGAATTCCCGCTTTTCCTCCTTTACCTCCTGCAGGCATTCAGTGGCTGCAAGAAGAACATGGGGGGGCATCAGTTCCTCTATATGCCGCCCCTCTTATCCAGGTTTAGAGGGAAGCTGCATGGACCATCCTGGAGTATGAGGCTGGGTTGCAATGGCGCCCCCTGTAGTTACACCGCTGCAGTGGAGTAACTAAAACATTTCTGTCAGTTTGAAGGAGCAATGAATGGAATGCTGGCAGGATTCTGAGGTTGTGATAGTTGCTGATGAGCCACTACTGAGAGGATTGCTTGGTATACAGAGGGGGTAACAAGACTAGTAGGTGAAAAGGTGGCAGAACATGAAAGGCTGAGAGTGAAGGAGGAGGAGGGGGGGGGGGGGCAGTGAGAGGCAAACAAGTAGTGGGAGAGAAGAGACAGGGAGCAGCTGGACAGGACTGGGTGTGAGGAGTTATCATGTGTGCAGGAAACATCTTCAGCTCTGAGGGGTTCATGCTGGCACCTGTAGTTCTTCACTTTTGGGGGGGGGGGGAGTCACATCCCCAAAAGTGAAGGATTACAAGTCCCAGCATGAACCCTGCCCTGATGTCTAAGGATGTTTCCTCCTTCCATCCAGGGTGTCATGTGTCAGTGTCCTCTCCTGCCGACCCTTATCTGCCTTATCTTACTCAGCCTGGAGCAAGCCTCTGCGTGTACTGTGCAGACACACACTCCACTTTCTTACTGAACTCTGACTGCTGAGGGAGAGCCGACAGGATTATAACACCGATGAATCTGTAATGCTGGTCAGTGCTTTGCAATGTTACTTGCCTTAGTTTGTACACTGCAGTCTGTCTCACAGTCCGATGTTTCTTCTGGCTGCCTGGCTGGACTCCAGAACATACACGAGGAGGTGGGTGGAGCTGAACAGAAGGCGCGGAGGAGGAAGTTAAACTCTCCTCCGCTGTGATAGGTCTCTCCCTCTCTCCTGCTCTGACGTCACTGGTTGCTACACGCCAAGCGGGAGGCAGGAGGTAGCAACCAGTTTGGGCACTGAGCCAGCGGTGGAAATAAAGTAAAAAGGGGTCTCACTCTCTGTCAGCTAGGGGTCCACCACAGGCTGAGACAGAGAGGATGTATGCAAAGGCTATTTTAGGGGGCATTAGATCGGCCCAGGCCAATTCCGGGACTCTGTATTGTCCCGTAATGAGTGTGTCCGGGACACGGGACACAAGTATTAATTAAGGGACAGTCCCGGGCAATCCGGGACACGTGGTCACCCTAGCGCAGCGCCGTGCCGACTTCCTGGCGGGCTCTGCACATGGAGTGTGCGAACACACCTGAGCTCATCCTTACTCACAGGTAACAACAAGCTGGATCAGGATCAGAGGTCTCACAGGAAACAGGAAATGACACAGAAGCTGCAGACCAAACAGCAAGGAACCTCTGTAGGAGCCTTGCTTAAATCGCCTGCCTGACTTCAGTATTAGGCCCCTTTCACATTGGGGCGTTTTTCATGCGGTACAGCGCTAAAAATAGCGATGCTATACCGCAGGAAAAATCATGCCCTGTAGTCTTCAATGTGAAAGCCCGAAGGCTTTCACACTGAAGCGGTGCGCTAGCAGGAGTGCGCTAAAAGTCCTGCTAGCCGCATCTTTACCGCTCCTATACCGCGCCTTCCCATTGAAATCAATGGGAAAGCGCGGTCATACCGCCCGCAACGCTTTTTCGGCCGCCAGCGGGGGTTAAAACCTCACCGCTAGTGCCCGAATATCGCGGTAAACACGATGGTATAGCCGCGCTACAAATAGCGCGGCTATACCGTCACCGCGGCTCGACGCTGCAATGTGAAAGCAGCCTTAGTGACAGGTGTGTGTCTTAAAGTGCTAGTACGCATGCGTGCATGCCGGGTGCTTACATGGAAAGCCTGACATTGCCCCCTCCCTACGGGCAACCTCCGGGTGCCCAACTGGTTCCTCTTTTGCGGGTTTCTGCGGAAGAAGGCACAGATCAAGTCTGTGGCATGTACATTTTGTGCGGGTTCCCAGGAATTCTCCTCTGGACCATAACCCTTCCACTTGATTAAATATTGTGTCTGAGGCCCCATACACAGGACCAAACATGTCTGCTGAAACTGGTCCGCGGGCCAGTTTCAGCAGACATGTTCGGTCGTGTGTAGGCCCGAGCGTGCAGGATTCCAGCAAACATTTGCCCGCCGGGCCTTTTCCCAGCGGGCAAATATTCCTGGACTTGTTTTAATACAGTCCGCTGGAATCCTGCCCGCTCGGACATGTTCGGTCGTCTGTACAGACCTACCATACATGTCCGAGACGGGGATGGCGAGACCTACCCGCCATCCCTCGCATGCGTCGAATGACTTTGACGCATGCGTGGAAGCATTTAACTGGCAGGCAAGCCCACGTCGCCGCGTCATCAACGCGGCGACACCGCGGACACGCCCCGCGTATTGTTTACGCGCGGATTTCTGTACGATGGTTAGTACAGCCATCGTACAGAAAGCCCCGGCCAGACATGTACGGTGAAAACGGTCCGGCGGACCGTTTTCATCGTACTTGTTTGGTCGTCTGTACACGGCCTGACCCCTTCTTTTCCTGCAGTCTAAAACAGCCTCGACCTCAAATTCCTCATCCCCATCAATAATAATAGGTGTGGGAGGACCGGGTCTATGATCTGGAAATGGATCTGGCACAACAGGCTTCAGCAAGGAAACATGAAACACTGGGTGGATCTTAAAAGATCCAGGTAAGGTTAATTCAAAAGAAACATCATTCATTTTTTTCCTTACCGGAAATGTTGCTACGAACCTTGGTGCCAGCTTCTTAGAAGGACATAGCATCTTCAAATTCGCTGTTGAAAGCCATACGTGATCTCCTGGTTGCAGGATCAGTTCCCCTCTTCTTTTCTTGTCAAATGATTTCTTGCTGTCCTCCTGCGCTTTTGCGATGGTTTCCTGCAACAACATATTATTGCGAGAGAAAAAGCCCAGTGTATCCTGGACGGCTGGAATGGAAGGTTCTGTGACAAGATTAGGTAAGAAGGTGGGATGGAATCCATAATTAGCAAAGAATGGAGAGTGCTTGGTGGCAGAATGATTGGCATTATTTTTTTCAAATATAATTTTTTTTATTTTATTTTATAGAAACATACATACAATAACAACATTACCACACAATTTAAACTTACACGCAAAGTTCACACATATAAATCTCAGACACAGCTGGACTCATAAACTGGAGTAGATAACCCAACTTAGGAGGCCCTTAACTTAAAGCTCCCAGTCATCAGTTCAATGACCCCCTTAGATATTTTCCGCATTGCAACAGAGTCATCAAGTGTGGGGGGGGGGGGGGGGGGCGCTCTGTCGCGTCTATCGGCCGTCCAATACTCATATCGTCTTAATGAAAGGGGGAAAAAAAAAAAACATACTCATATATACACACATATACACACACACACACACGCGCGCATGATTGGCATTATTATAGGCAAATTCCGCCAGGGGTAATAATGATACCCAATCATCCTGGACAAAAGAAGTAAAACAACGGATTTATTGTTCTAGGGTCTGATTAGTTCTCTCCGTCTGCCCATTAGTAGGGATGAGCTTCGCGTTCGACTCGAACATCAGTTGTTCGACCGTTCGTCGAAACTCGAACAAAACGGGTCGTTCGCGCCAAATTCGAATGACGCAAAACGTCCCATAATTCACTGCGGCGTTGAGCGCTGATGATTGGCCAAGCATGCTGTATGTCCCGCATGCTTGGCCAATCACAGCGCGCAAAAAACGAAGAGCCATAATTGGCCAAAGCCAGGCTGGCTTTGGCCAATTATGGCTCAGGGGGGTTTAGTACACGCCCCACACTATAAAAGTCAGCCTGCAAGGCGGCCTCGTGTAGTGTGTTCCGGCTTTGTGAAAGAGAGGAGCAGTCAGACAGTGAGAGATAGATAGAGACACAATGGGCCTGATTTACCAAGCCTTTACTCCATGACTCATGGAGTAAAAGCAGGAGTAGCAGCCGTTTGGCCATTTACTAAAGAAATACGCTGCTAGTGCAGTGTATTTCCCTAGTTACTAATGTGCTCCGTGCGCCCAGGAGAGGGTGCATTGTGCACCAGTACAGACCTGGCGCACGGCACATTAAACTGTAAATTGCGGGGGTTTGGGCGGGAGTTTATTAGGGGGGAGGTGGGGGGATGCAGGGGAAGTGAAGTGACATGTGTTTGAAAGTGTTTGGCGGGCCGAATTGAAAGTGAAAGTGTTTTTTTTGAAAACAGATCCCCGTACGCTTGCACAGTGCGCCTGAACCTCGGGAGGTTCATTTGCATACTGGGCATGCGCAGAGAGAAAAGTCAGGGATTCCCGTGCGCCTTGTCAGTACGCCGTGAAAATCTTGGTAAATACCAAGCGGCGTACCCGTGATTGCGCTGCGTGACGCGGCGCACGGGAATCTCCGAGCTGTTTTCAGCCCTGAAGGGGAACTCGGCGCCAAATTTCAAACTTGAAATCGGCGCGGGTCCCCCTTCAGGGCTACATTAGGCTCTTAGGCTTGGTCCGAAACGTGAGGGGTTAAACCCGCGCCGATTCGGCGCGGGGGTCCCCCCCAGATCCAAACCAAGCCCTCATCCCAAGCATGCAGTCTGGCCCGGACAGGAATGGGGGAGGGGACGAGCGAGCGCCCCCCCCCCCTCCTGAGCCGTACCAGACCGCATGCCCTCAACATGGGGGAGTGTGTGCTGTGGGGGAGGGGGGCACTGCCCCCCCACCCCACAGCACTCTTGCCCCCATGTCGATAGGGACAAGAGCCTCTTCCCGACAACCCTTGCCATTGGTTGTCGGGGTATGCGGGCGGGGCTAATCGGAATCTGCGAGCTCCCTTTAATAAGGGGGCCCCCAGATGCCGGCCCCCCACCCTATGTGAATGAGTATGGGGTACATCGTACCTCTACCCATTCACATGGGGGAAATGTAAAGTAAAAAAAACACACCACACAGAATAAAATATTTTATTAATCTGCTCCGGAGCCCCCCCTTTCTTCTTTAGCTCTCTTAGAAGGGGGGGTTTCTTCTCTCCCGATCTTCCGCCGGGACCCTGGGCTTCGGTGATTTCTGCCGGGGGAGGGCGCCATCCCTCGGTCCTCTCCGGAGCCTTCCGCCGGATGCCCCCACCCCATTTAAGCTCTTTTTCATTAGGGAGGGGCATCCGGACTTCGGGGTCTTCTGCCGGGGGATGGCGCCTATCCCCTGGTCTTTCCGGTGCCTTCCGCCAGGGTTCCGGTCTTCCTGGTCTTCTGCCGGGGGTGCGCCAACTCCCCGGTCTTTTCTCTGCTCCCTCTTCTGCCTGGCTCCCCCGCGGAGCCAGGGCTTTCTTCCGTCTTCTTTCTTCTCTCTTCCTTCTTCTGCCTGTCTCCTCCGCGGAGCACAGGGCTTGTCTCCGCTGTCTTCTTCCTTCTCTTCCATTCGATGTTGACACGACGAGGTTCCGCGCTGACATGCCGTGTCAGCGGCGGGCATGGACTTATATAGGGTAATGCCACCATGTGACCTCAACCCATGTGACATCACATTCCCATCATGCCCAGGGAATGTGATGTCACATGGGTTGAGGTCACATGGTGGCATTACCCTATATAAGTCCATGCCCGCCGCTGACACGGCATGTCAGCGCGGAACCTCGTCGTGTCAACATCGAATGGAAGAGAAGGAAGAAGACAGCAGAGACAAGCCCTGTGCTCCGCGGAGGAGACAGGCAGAAGAAGGAAGAGAGAAGAAAGAAGACGGAAGAAAGCCCTGGCTCCGCGGGGGAGCCAGGCAGAAGAGGGAGCAGAGAAAAGACCGGGGAGTTGGCGCACCCCCGGCAGAAGACCAGGAAGACCGGAACCCTGGCGGAAGGCACCGGAAAGACCAGGGGATAGGCGCCATCCCCCGGCAGAAGACCCCGAAGTCCGGATGCCCCTCCCTAATGAAAAAGAGCTTAAATGGGGTGGGGGCATCCGGCGGAAGGCTCCGAAGAGGACCGAGGGATGGCGCCCTCCCCCGGCAGAAATCACCGAAGCCCAGGGTCCCGGCGGAAGATCGGGAGAGAAGAAACCCCCCCTTCTAAGAGAGCTAAAGAAGAAAGGGGGGGCTCCGGAGCAGATTAATAAAATATTTTATTCTGTGTGGTGTGTTTTTTTTACTTTACATTTCCCCCATGTGAATGGGTAGAGGTACGATGTACCCCATACTCATTCACATAGGGTGGGGGGCCGGAATCTGGGGACCCCTTTATTAAAGGGGTCTCTCAGATTCTGATAAGCTCTCCGCCCGCATACCCCGACAACCAACGGCCAGGGTTGTCGGGAAGAGGCTCTTGTCCCTATCGACATGGGGCAAGAGTGCTTTGGGGTGGGGGGCAGTGCCCCCCTCCCCCACAGCACACACTCCCCCATGTTGAGGGCATGTGGTCTGGTATGGCTCAGGAGGGAGGGGGGCGCTCGCTCGTCCCCACCCCCATTCCTGTCTGACCAGACTGCGTGCCTGGGATAAGGGCTTGGTTTGGATCTTGGGGGGGACCCCACGCTATTTTTTTTTGCGCGGGTTTAACCCCTTATGTTCCAGACCAAGCCTAAGAGCCTGGTATGCACCTGGAGGGAACCCACCTTATTTTTTTTTTGGGGGGTCTGGAGTTCCCCTTCATGAACAGCGATCTGTCATTTACACATGTCAGTCCCCCCCCCCCTACAGTTAGAACACACCCAGGGAACATATTTAACCCCTCCCTCGCACCTAGTGTTAACCCCTTCCCTCCCAGTGGCATTTTTTGAGTAAGCAATGCATTTTTTACAGCACTGATCGCTAGAAAAATGCCAATGGTTCCAAAAAAGTGTTCGATGTGTCCGCCATAATGTCGCAGTACCGATAAAAATCGCTGATCGCCCCAATAACTAGTTAAAACAACAAAAAAAAAAATTTGTAGACGCTATAACTTTTGCAAAAACCAAACACTAAACGCTATTTGCGATTTTTTGGAACCAAAAAGATGTAGAATACGTATCTGCCTAAACTGAGGGTTTTTTTAGTTTTTTGAATATATATTTTTGGGGATATTTATTATAGCAAAAAGTAAATTTTTTTTTTACATATGTGGGCGGGACTTACGCAAGTCCCGCCCACATATATAAACATCGTTCAAACCACACATGTGAGGTATTGACGCGTGCGTTAGAGCGAGAGCAATACTTTTACCACTAGACCTTCTTTGTAACTATAAACTGGTAACCTGGAAAAAAAAGAAAAAGGTCGCCTATGGGGATATTCACGGAATTCATTTTGGCCCCATTGCAGGAGTGTTTCCAATAGTAAAGCGTGACATGTAAGGTATCTATTTACTCAGTGTAACATCATCTTTCACATTATCCCCAAAAATTGGGCTCACTTTTGTGTTTTGTTAATTTTTAACCACTTGAGCCCGGACCATATTTCTGGTCAATGACCGGGCAAGTTTTTGTGATTCGGCGCGGCGTCGCTTTAACTGACAATTGCGCAGTCGTGCGACGTGGCTCCCAAACAAAATTGGCAACCTTTTTTTTCACACAAATAGATTATTAAATGTGCGTGTTTACTTCTGTCTTTAACACCTCCCCTTCAGGCTGGAAAGCATCAGATCAGGGGAAACAAAAAAAAAAAAGCTCTCATTCCATTGCAGCTTGGTTCCTACATGTGTGATGAACTGAGCATGCTCAAACACTTAGAAAAAAAATATCCTTTCTTTTTAAAAGGTGAAAAACACTCATTGGATGCTCATAGAGCGTGGTTTGGATTAATTGCAGGTGTGCCCAATTACAAGCTCACCCAAACTAGAGACTGCAATTTGTTCATGTGATTTCAATTGCTTCATTACTAGCACTGTTATAAAAAGCTTGGATCGATCAGTCCTCAGCTGCCCTCAGAAGGGGCAGGCTGTCAGAAATGCTGTTGCTAAACACAAATGTGGTTTGTTGCATGGGTTTTGTTTTATTTTGCCAATGGTTTTGGTTTATTTTTAAATGATGTTCACTTTGATGTATTTGTCTATGTGGCATTATTTTATGAAAAATGTGTGAAGCTATGGTTATTTAGAATTTTGAAATGTATTTTTGTTTGTCTTTTTTGCTTTCCTTGTTTTGTTGACCAATAAAAATTACTTTAAAATTGTTAAGTTTGTCTTTTGTTACTTTTTCATGCTACATATGTTGACAGCTGCAGCTGAACTAGGTTTGGGCCTAACAAATTATGTGTGTCTAAGCTTCTTTCCTGGTGTGTAATCATGAAATGTTTGCCATGTTTATTCTCCATGACTTTAAAGACAAAAACTGGTAAGTATTTTATTTATTCTGTAGTGGTCCTCAGCCCTCAAGTACCCCCGACAGGACATGTTTTGGGGATTTCTCTTATCAAGAATTGCTGTCCAGACTGTATTTTAAAGCACATGTGCAAGATGAAGGAAAACCTGCAAACATGGCCTGTGGGGGGGGTTTGCTATTGGTGGACAGGCTTGACGTGCTGATTTACAGCACTGTGCTTAAATCTAGCGCAAGGCAATCCTATTCAAATTGTGGGTGTTTGAGGGAAGCCAAGTGAGTGTTAGAACCCCTGCTTTGTGTTTTTTTATTTTTGTGTTGAGCTTTGTGTCCCTTTTCTTAAAATTGGCTTCACTTCCTGTCACACAGCTGAACAGGAAGTGAGGTTAAAACCCTACCAGTGTCATTTCTTGGGGACACAGGTCAATCTAACTAGTGTCCCCATTAAGCAAATTGCACTCCAGCACTGCTGTGTACACCCCAAATCATGGGTCTTCAAACTACGGCCCTCCAGTTGTTCAGGAACTACAATTCCCATCATGCCTAGTCATGTCTGTGAATGTCAGTGCATTACAAGGCCTCATGGGATGTGTAGTTCTAAAACAGCTGGAGGGCCGTAGTTTGAGGATCCCTGCCCCAAATGATTATTTAGTTTGGGGTGTAGTAAAGGCAAAGCCACTCTGCAGTACAAGCATAGTTGCTGAAAATCAGAGGAAGCACTGATGGTTTTAACATCCAATCCTGTAGAAGCAAAGTTGTTTTGTTTTCTTTCTTCCTTGCTTTGCACTTGTAGGAGTGGATTTGCCTTTAGTCAATGGACCCCAAAGTCCAAGATCCCTAATAATTTGGGGTGTACACAGCAAAATGCTAGAGTGCAATTTACATAATGGGAAACTATTTAGATTGATCTCTGTGTCCACAAGAAAATATATTAGTAAGGTTTTACCCTCACTTCCTGTTTGGCTATGTGACAGGAAGTGAATGAATTAGAAAGGGTGAAGACACCTCACAAATGTTGTCACTATCAGGGGTGCAGACATCCCCAAAAAAATGAGCAGATAATACTTATTTGCAAATTAATAATTTTTTAGTTAACATTGGGTGGGGTGCTCTAACACACACATTCCTACATATTAGCAACGCTCTATCCTGGCCTATTGGCATGGTTATATTTTCTTAGGGCTCTCAATAAAACTCTATGAAATTTGTGCTTAAACTAGAACCAGGGGCGGACTGACAACTCATGGGGCCCCTGGGCAATAGAAGATTATGGGGCCCCTCTGGCTTACAGATGGCCACCACGCCAGGAGGTAGTGCAGAGGCGGGCAGCTAAAATCTTGGGATATTCACATTAAAAGCATGTCATTTTCGGACATATTAGGGACAGATCTAAAAAAAACACAGATTTTTACATACTGTCCCTGGTTTTACTGAGCCTGGCAACCCGGATGGGGCCCCCTAGTGGCATGGGGCCCTCGGGCAGTGCCCGAGTGACTCAATGGTCAGTCCGCCCCTGACAAGAACTATAATCAACAAGTTTTATTTTCTTTAATTTTGGATAGAGTGAGGGAGGGTTATAGGCCCTGTCAGTTTATTTTGTATTATCTGTGTCCAATTGGGGAGATTTGCCTTCACTTCCTGCCCCATAGCCAAACAGGAAGTGAGAGAAAAACTATGCAAATTAACCACTTCCCGCCCAGCCTATGGCCGATTTACGTCCGGGAAGTGGTTACACAATCCTGACAGGACGTCCTGCAGGATTTCATGCCGCACGCGCCTGTGGGGGCACGCAGCGCGGCGATCGGTGATGCGGGGTGTCAGTCTGACACCCTGCATCTCCGATCTCGGTAAAGAGTCTCTCACGGAGACGGAGACTCTTTACCACGTGATCAGCCGTGTCCAATCACGGCTGATCACGATGTAAACAGGAAGAGCCATCGATGGCTCTTCCTCACTCGCGTCTGACAGACGCGAGTATAGGAGAGCCGATCGGCGGCTCTCCTGACAGGGGGCGTTCGCGCTGATTGTTTATCAGCGCAGCCCCCCCTCGGATCACCACCCTGGACCACCAGGGATGCCCACCCTGGACCACCAGGGTGTGCAAAAACAAAAAAAAATATAGAACAAAAAAACAAAAAGCAATAAAAAATAAGAAAAAAGATGCCAATCAGTGCCCACAAATGGGCACTGACTGGGAAAATCAGTGCCACCCCACAGTGTCCATCAGTGCCACCCCACAGTGCCCATCCATGCACAGTGCCCACCTATCAGTGCCCACCTGTGGTGCCACCCATAAGTATCCATCAGTGCCACCCATAAGTGCCGCCCATCTGTGCCGCCCATGAGTGCCCATCAGTGCCGCCTATGAGTGCCCATCAGTGCCGCATAGCAGCGCCGCCAATCAATGCCACCTCATCTGTGCCCGTCAGTACTACCTCATCGATGTCCATCAGTGCCATCTCATCGGTGCCCATCAGTGCCGCCATATCAGTGCCCGTAATTGAAAGAGAAAAACTTATTTACAAAAAAATTAACCTAAAAAAATAAAAACGTTTTTTTTGTTTCAAAATTTGCAGTCTTTTTTTAGTTGTTGCGCAAAAAAAAAAACCGCAGAGGTGATCAAATAACAACAAAAGAAAGCTCTATTTGTGGGGAAAAAAGGACGCCAATTTTGTTTGGGTACAGTGTTGTATGACCGCGCAATTGCCATTCAAAGTGCGACAGTGTTGAAAGCTGAAAATTGGCTTGGGCGGGAAGGTGCGTAAGTGCCTGGTATGGAAGTGGTTAAGGGAATCCAGTGCCCCCCCAGAACTAGTGTGTGGGTCCCCTGAAAATTACTGGGCGGGGTTATACAAAAACAGGGTGTGACCTTGACAGGAAGGGGTGGGTCATTTTTCTATTAGGAGGTGCAGATATGTAGTCAGGCCTAGGGCAGAACCAAACCTAAATATACTACTGCATATTAGGGCTTATTTAGACCGGAACCGATTTACAGCGTGTTTTTATATTGTGGGAGGAAACCCACGCAGGCACAGGGAGAACATGCAAACTCCATGCAGATGCTGTCACGGGCGGGATTCGAACCAACGACTCTTTTGCTGCTAGGTCAAAGTGCTATACACTACACCACTGTGGTGAACGAACATGATTGCAGCTGAAAGCATGAGATCTTTTATTTATTTTTTCAATTCCATGCTTTCCAGCCTTATTGACCCCGCCTCTCTCCATAAAGAGGACCTGTCACACACTAGTCCTATTACAAGGGATGTTTACATTCCTTGTAATAGGAAGAAAACTGATCATTTTTTTTTTTTTTTATTTCAGTGTAAAAAATTATAAAACCAAATAAAAATAAATAAGAAAACCCAAAAAAAAATTTTTAAAGCGCCCCGTCCCGACGAGCTCGCGCACAGAAGCAAACGCATACGCGAGTAGCGCCCGCATATGAAAACGGTATTCAAACCACACAAGTGAGGTATCGCCGCGATCGTTAGAGTGAGAGCAATAATTCTAGCCCTAGACCTACTCTGCAACTCAAAAAATGCAACCTGTAGAATTTTTTAAACGTCGCCTATCGAGATTTTTAAAGGGTAAAAGTTTGACGCCATGCCACGAGCGGGCGCAATTTTTAAGCGTGACATGTTGGGTATCATTTTACTCGGCGTAACATTATCTTTCACAATATATAAAAAAATTGGGCAAAATGTATTGTTGTCTTATTTTTTAATTCAAAAAAGTGATTTTTATCCAAAAAAAGTGCGCTTGTAAGACCGCTGCGCAAATACGGTGTGACAAAAAGTATTGCAATGACTGCCATTTTATTCCCTAGGATGTCTGCTAAAAAAAAATATATAATGTTTGGGGGTTCTGATTAATTTTCTAGCAAAAAAATTTTGATTTTCACATGAAGGAGAGAAGTGCCAGAATTAACCCGGTGGGCAAGTGGTTAAAGTACTCATGGCTATAAAGAATAGAGTCATTGCTCATTAAAAAAAAAAAAAAAAAAAAAAAAAAGGGGGTCCCTCCAAATTAAATTACCAGGCCCTTCAGGTCTGGAATGGATATTAAGGGGAACCCCGCCGTAAAAAAAACCCCCAAAAAATGGCGTGGGGTCCCCCCAAATATCCATACCAGACCCTTCAGGTCTGGTGTGGATTTTAAGGGGAACTCCACCCCAAATTGAAAAAAAAAATGGCGTGGAGTCCCCCTAAAAATCCACACCAGACCCTTATCCGAGCACGTTGACCTGGCCGGCCGCAGAAAAGAGGGGGGGACAGAGTGCGGCCCCCCCCCTCTCCTGAACCGCACCAGGCCACATGCCCTCAACATGGGGAGGATGTCCCCATGTTGATGGGGACAAGGGCCTCATCCCCACAACCCTTGCCCGGTGGTTGTGGGGGTAAGCGGGCGGGGGGCTTATCAGAATCTGGAAGACCCCTTTAACAAAGGGGACCCCCAGATCCTGGCCCCCCCCCTGTGTGAAATGGTAATGGGGTACATTGTACCTCTACCATTTCACCCCAAAAAAAATGTCAAAGTGTTAAAAATTACAGTAGCCGGTTTTTGACAAATCTTTTAATAAAATCTTCTTCTCTTCTTTCCTTCGGGTTTCTTCCGCTGCTTCTTTCTTCTCGTCCACATCTTGCCCGACGTGTTCTTCTATCTTCTCCGTCCGTCCTTCAGCCTTCTGGTCACGCATCTTGCCCGTTGTCTTGTCCTGTCTTCTTCTCCGTCCTTCCGCCAGCCTCCTCGCATCTTGTGTCTTCTCCGGTCTTCTTCTCGGTCCGCCAGCCTTCTCGTCCCCGGACCCAGCGTTTGAATTTGAATTGGGCCGCCGTGTTCCCGCTCCTGGGACCCGCCCCCCTCTGACGCCACAAGTAAACTCCTTAGAAGGTCATGTGCGTCAGAGGGGGGCGGGGTCACAGAGCGTCACACAGCGGGGGAATTCAATTTCAATCGCGCCGCCCGGAGAAGAAGTTCCCGCCGTGTCACACTCATGTGACCCCGCCCCCCTCTGACGCACATGACCTTCTAAGGAGTTTACTTGTGGCGTCAGAGGGGGGCGGGTCCCAGAAGCGGGAACACGGCGGCCCAATTCAAATTCAAACGCTGGGTCCGGGGACGAGAAGGCTGGCGGACCGAGAAGAAGACCGGAGAAGACACAAGATGCGAGGAGGCTGGCGGAAGGACGGAGAAGAAGACAGGACAAGACAACGGGCAAGATGCGTGACCAGAAGGCTGAAGGACGGACGGAGAAGATAGAAGAACACGTCGGGCAAGATGTGGACGAGAAGAAAGAAGCAGCGGAAGAAACCCGAAGGAAAGAAGAAAAGAAGATTTTATTAAAAGATTTGTCAAAAACCGGCTACTGTAATTTTTAACACTTTGACATTTTTTTTGGGGTGAAATGGTAGAGGTACAATGTACCCCATTACCATTTCACACAGGGGGGGGGTCAGGATCTGGGGGTCCCCTTTGTTAAAGGGGTCTTCCAGATTCTGATAAACCTCCCGCCCGCATACCCCCACAACCACCGGGCAAGGGTTGTGGGGATGAGACCCTTGTCCCCATCAACATGGGGACATCCTCCCCATGTTGAGGGCATGTGGCCTGGTGCGGTTCAGGAGAGGGGGGGGCCGCACTCTGTCCCCCCCTCTTTTCTGCGGCCGGCCAGGTCAACGTGCTCGGATAAGGGTCTGGTGTGGATTTTTAGGGGGACTCCACGCCATTTTTTTTTTCAATTTGGGGTGGAGTTCCCCTTAAAATCCACACCAGACCTGAAGGGCCTGGAATGGATATTTGCCGGGAACCGCACGTCTTTTTTTTTTTTGGTTTTTACGGCGGGGTTCCCCTTAATATCCATTCCAGACCTGAAGGGCCTGGTAATTTAATTTGGGGGAACCCCTACACATTTTTTTGTTTGTTTTATGAATGAATCCCTTTAGAATTGTCAGAGCCGACAATTCATTATAGCCGCGTGTGAATTTTAAATGACTTTTTTCCTTCTGAATGTCACTCCCCGTTCTAAGTGCGGGAAAAATGCGCTATTTCACATGCTGACATTACACCCCCCCTAGGTACGAAATTTAAAGGAATATTTCACTTTTATTGTTTCACTTTAAGAATTATTAATTTCACTGCTCCCGAAAAAACGGCCGTTTTAAAAAATAAAAAAAGCATTGATACATGTTCCCTGGGACAGGACTGAGGTCCCCAAACACTTTTTAGGACAAAACTTGCAGATTAGCCTTTAAAATGAACACTTTTGATTTCTCCCATAGACTTCTATAGGGAGTTCGGCGCGGCTTTACATATTAGTTTCAATGCGCCGGCTGCTACGCTGGTTCATGCGCCCAATTAAGCCTCCACCCGGAGTACTAATTAACGCATGAACCAGCGCAGCGCACATAGCATAGTAAATCAGGCCCAATGTCTTTTCTACCAGATAGATAGATAGATAGATAGATAGATAGATAGATAGATAGATAGATAGATAGATAGATAGATAGATAGAGCAGGAAGGCTAGTCAGTATAGTTAAATCTACAGTTTGTAGAGAATATATTCACATCCCTAGGAGTTGTCAATATATTTATAAACTGTATAGCTCAGCTAGATCTGCTATTAGTATCTGTCAGACAGGAGATTGTTCTACATGCAGCGCTCTAACTTGTTGTATTGCCTGCATTAGGGATTAGCTTAAACATAGTACTCCTTGTTATTCAACGTGTGCTAGTTAATTGCACATACACGCATTACCTGTTACTGCACGTGTGCAATTTATTTGCACAGAAACGCAGTCACTGTTAATGCAAGTGGGCTATTGAATTGCACAGAAACGCAGTCGCTCTTACTGCGTGTGTGCTGTTTAATAGCAACTAAACACAGTTGGTTTCACTGCGTGTGTGCTGTTACATAGCACCTGAACGCAGTCGCTCTTACTGCGCGGGTGCTGTTTAATACCACCTAAACGCAGTTGGTGTCACTGCGTGTGTGCTGTTACATAGCACCTAAACGCAGTCGCTCTTACTGCGCGTGTGCAGTTTAATACCACCTGAACGCAGTTGGTGTCACTGCGTCTGTTTTGTTACATAGCACTTGAACACAGTCGCTCTTACTGCACGTGTGCAGTTTACTAACACCTGAACGCAGTTGGTGTGACTGCGTCTGTTTTGTTACATAGCACCTGAACGCAGTCGCTCTTACTGCGCGTGTGCAGTTTAATACCACCTGAACGCAGTTGGTGTCACTGCGTCTATTTTGTTACATAGCACCTGAACGCAGTCGCTCTTACTGCACGTGTGCAGTTTACTAACACCTGAACGCAGTTGGTGTGACTGCGTCTGTTTTGTTACATAGCACCTGAACGCAGTCGCTCTTACTGCGCGTGTGCAGTTACATAGCACCTGAACGCATAAATATGTCTGGAAGGACAAAGAGAGGCAGAGAGTCACGAGGGCAAGCAGGCTCTGCATCTAGAGGTAACGCTGGTGGTGGATGTGGTGCATCCTCTTCAGCACGTGGCCGCTCGTCCTTTTCGGGAGCTGGCCGTGTTGAGCCTCAACATGCAGAGAAATTAGTGGAGTGGATGACCAAGCCGTCCTCATCCTCCTCATCCTCTCTCACACAGACTGATCATAGTTTGTCTGGCAAAGCAGCTGCCAAGGCGTCCTCTTCCCTCTGCACAATGGCTTCACACAATCCTTCCCTAGTCCCACCATGTCCTCCTGAGGAGTCCCCCGAACTGTTTCAACACAGTGTCGGGTACATGCTGCATGAAGATGCGCAGCGTTTTGAAGACTCCGATGACGGAACACAGATAGAGGAAGGCATTGATGTGAGCCCAGGGAGAGGGGGTGGCCGAGAGGGACAACAATCTGGGAGTGATGTTCCCCCAGCTGGAGCATGAGGTCACTGACTCTACCTGGGTGCCTGATAGGAGAGAGGAGGAGGAGGACGAGGCACAGGCACATCTCCAAAGAGGCAGGATGCCCTCCAGGGGTCAGCTTAAGGGCAGCACAACAACTGCATTACGTGGCACTGCTGTGTCTCAACGGTACAGCAAAAGTTCTTTGGTGTGGGCCTTTTTTGAAACATGTCCATCAGATCGTACCTTTGCTGTTTGCAACATATGTCTCAAGCGTATCTCGCGTGGCCAAAACATCACCCGCTTGGGCACCACATGCTTGTCCAGACATATGTCGAGCTGCCATGCAGCTCGTTGGCAAGCATACCAGAAAGACCCACACCAAAGACCAAAGCGGACCTCCCCTTGCCCTTCTGTGACCTCCAACCCCACTAGACCCCCAGTCCTCTCTGAAGCCTGCACTGAAGTTGTAGAAATAGGTGTGTCACAACCTAGTAGTGGTAGTACATGCGGGCAATCTACTGATAGTACCAGACAAATTTCCCTGCCCCAGCTGCTGCAGCGCCGAAAGAAGTACACTCCCAGCCATCCTCATGCCCAGCGGTTGAATGCTAGCTTAACAAAATTGCTAGCACTTCAACTGTTACCTTTTCAGTTGGTAGATTCTGCCCCCTTCCGTGAGTTTGTGGAATGCGCAGTACCTCAGTGGCAAGTACCCAAACGCCACTTTTTCTCACGGAAGGCGATTCCGGCTCTCTACCGGCATGTGGAAGGCAATGTCCATGCCTCGCTGGACAGGGCGGTCAGTGGTAAGGTGCATCTTACCGCTGACTCATGGTCCAGCAGGCATGGACAGGGACGTTACCTGTCTTTTACGGCCCATTGGGTGACTCTGCTGGCAGCTGGGAAGGACGCAGGGCAAGGTACAGTAGTTTTGGAGGTTGTTCCGCCACCACGCCTCCAAAACACTACTACTGCTTGTGACACACCTCTCTCCTCCACCCCCTCCTCTTCTTCTTCCTCTGTGGCCTCTTCCTGTGGTGATGTTTCCTCAGAACCAGCCGTGCTCCGTAGGCGTACGAGGGGCTACGCAGGAATGCAGGCCAAGAGATGCCATGCGGTGCTAGAGCTGGTGTACTTGGGAGACAGGAGCCACACTGGGGAAGAGGTTCTTTCAGCTCTGCAGGGGCAGGCTCAGAGGTGGTTGACGCCACGCCAGCTGAAGCCTGGAATGGTGGTCAGCGATAATGGCACCAACCTCCTCTCTGCCCTGCGACAGGGAAAACTCACCCATGTGCCCTGTTTTGCGCATGTTCTCAATTTGGTGGTGCAGCGTTTCTTGGGCAGGTACCCGGGCTTACAGGATGTCCTGAAGCAGGCCAGGAAAGTCTGTGTGTATTTCCGGAGGTCATATAATGCCACTGCTCGGCTGACAGACCTCCAGAGGGAATACAACCTGCCCAAGAACCGCCTAATCTGTGACATGCCCACTAGATGGAACTCTACGTTGGCCATGCTGCAGCGGCTGCACACGCAGCAGAGGGCCATCAATGAGTACCTGTGCCAATATGGCAGCAGAACTGGCTCAGGGGAGCTTGGGTTTTGATCAGGGATGCATGCACTGTCCTGTCACCATTTGAGGAGGCCACGAGGATGGTGAGCAGTGACAGTGCATGCATCAGTCCTGCTTATTCACATGTTGGAGCACACCCTACGTGGAATAATGGACAGGGAGGGAGGAACAGAGGGAGGAAGAGGAGGACTTCCTTACCTCTCAAGGCCCCCTTTATCCAGACACTGTTCCTGCTTGCCCACCTAGAACACAGGAAGAGGAGGAGGAGGATGAGGAGGAGGAGGAGGATGATTGTATCAGTAGCATGGAGGTGGAGCCTAGCACTCAGCATCAACAGCAGCAGTCTTCAAGGGATCATTTACAGTCCCAAGTAACACGTGGACTTTTACGTGGCTGGGATGAGGTGGCTGCGGATCCTGTCGTCCTCAGTGACCCAGAGGACTCTGCCCCAAATGCTTCTGCAAACCTACGCTGCATGGCCTCCCTGATCCTGCAAAGCCTGCGTAAGGATCCTCGTGTACGTGCTATCAAGGAGAGGGATCATTACTGGCTGGCAACTCTCCTTGATCCACGTTACAAGAGTAAGGTAGCGGACCTTATGTTGCCATCGCAGAGGGAGCAGAAGATGAAACTTCTGCGGGAGGCCTTGCAGAAGGGTCTGTGCAATGCGTTCCCAGAACCGGGGGGATTATCAAAACCTGGCCCTGGACAACGTCTTGCTGAGGCTTCGGTGAGTCAGAGAAGGAGCGGTGGAGAAGGTGGCCGTCTGACCGATGCGTTCAAACAATTTTTTAGTCCACAGCCCCAAGGTCTGAGTGGTTCCAGCAACCATCGCCAGCGTCTGGTTTACATGGTCCGGGAATACCTAGCGGCAAGATCCGACTTGGACACCTTCCCCACGGAAAATCCTCTGGCTTACTGGGTCTTGAGGATGGATCACTGGCCAGAGCTTGCACAGTACGCAATTGAGCTACTGGCTTGCCCTGCATCCAGTGTTCTTTCAGAACCCACATTCAGTGCTGCTGGAGGCTTTGTGACCGATCACAGGGTGCGCCTCTCCACCGACTCTGTTGATCGACTGACCTTCATCAAAATGAATCAGGCTTGGATCAACACCAGCTACCAAGCACCTGATGCTGATGTTACTGATGAATAATTTTTTGTTGAAATGTCAGATCCCTTTGAGACTGCTGATGCTGAGTGACTGTCCTGTTATGCTGCTGATGGAATATCCTTCTCCTCCTCACTTTTCTTGCTGATAGCTAGTAAGAAATTTTGTTTTTCTGTGCTCCGCCACCAGTGCCTAAGGCCTAATTTTTCTGCCCCTGTTTAACAGGGGCGCCTAATAACAATTTTTGATGCAATACTTTGCACATGGCTCCTTGTTGCACTCCAATTAAAGATATTGGGAGGGGTTACAGTGTTGTGTTGTGCCTAAGGCCTAATTTTTCTGCCCCTGTGTAACAGGGGTGTCTGATAACAATTTTTGATGCAATACTTTGCACGTGGCTCCTTGTTGCGCTCCAATTACAGTATCTGTGAGGGGTTGCAGTGTTGTGTTGTGCCTGAGGCCTAATTTTTATGCCCCTGTCTAACAGGGGCGTCTAATAAAAATTTTTGATGCAATACTTTGCACGTGGCTCCTTGTTGCGCTCCAATTACAGATATTGGGAGGGGTTGCAGTGTTGTGTTGTGCCTACGGACAAATTTTTGTGCCCCTGTATAACAGGGGCGTCTAATAACAATTTTTGATGCAATACTTTGCACGTGGCTCCTTGTTGCGCTCCAATTTCAGTTATTGGGAGGGGTTGCAGTGTTGTGTTGTGCCTAAGGCCTAATTTTTGTGCCCCCTGTCTAACAGGGGCGTCTAATAACAATTTTTGATGCAATACTTTGCACGTGGCTCTTTGTTGCGCTCCAATTACAGATATTGGGAGGGGTTGCAGTGTTGTGTTGTGCCTACGGACAAATTTTTGTGCCCCTGTGTAACAGGGGTGTCTAATAACAATTTTTGATGCAATACTTTGCACGTGGCCTAAGGCGCAATTTTTGTGCCCCTGTGTAACAGGGGCGCCTAATAACAGTTTTTGATGCAATACTTTGCACGTGCCTCCTTGTTGCACTCCAATTACAGTTATTGAGAGGGGTTGCAGTGTTGTGTTGTGCCTAAGGACAAATTTTTGTGCCCCTGTCTAACAGGGCGCCTAATAACAATTTTTGATGCAATACTTTGCACGTGGCTCTTTGTTGCGCTCCAATTACAGTATGTTTGAGGGGTGCCCTTTTTTCTACAATTTTGCTTTCACCAAAAAATAATGGCCCCCCCACCACCCCTAAAATAATCGAGATATTGTTGCCACACAGCACGTGCGCAAGCAGTATTAAATTACTTTGTTCTTATAATTTCATGTTGTGCAGGGACATTTCTAAACACGTGCCACTTCTATAGACACACAGCAGGTGTGATATTTAAAGGAATTTTTAATTTTTTTTTTTCACTTTAAGCATCATTAAAATCGCTGCTCCGGAAAAACGGCCGTTTTAAAAAAAAAAATTCCATTGATACATGTTCCCTGGTTCTGAAAGACGTTTTCCAACATTAAATTGAATGTTGGTCTTTAAAATGAGCGTTTTTGAATTCGAACGTTCGAGTGCCATAGACTTCAATGGGGTTCTAAATGTAAGTGCGAACCCGCGGTCTGTTCGAATGTTCTGGTGCGAACCGAACCCGGGTATGTTTGGCTCATCCCTACCCATTAGTTTGTGGGTGGTAAGCAGAAGAGAATGAGAGTTCAATCTGTAGGGTCTCGCACAAGGCATTCTAAAATCTGGATGTGAACTGGAAACCGCGATCAGACACGATATTTTATAAACACCCGAGCGGTTTCTGCAGCCGATGGTGTACTCTTTAGGGGAATGAAATGAGCCATCTTTCATAAGCGATCTACTACCACAAAGATAGCGGGAAAATTCTTCAGATGGTGGAAGATCAACTATAAAATCCATAGCAATCATCTGCCACTGTCTGTCAGGTATAGGCAGAGGTCTGACTCTGAGTAATCCCCAAGCTTTGTTACGGGGGCTTTTACTCCGGATGCAGGTGGTGCATGCATTTACATATGTAGCGCTACCCCCTCAGGAGCCGCTGGTTGTTGTTGGGATCCGCATTTTAAGCTACCTCTCAGTGTTGTCTAGGGGTGTAGTTGATGAGTGAGCGAATGTCCAGTCAATGAATAAAGGTTTTCAAATGCTCTAATTGGCTGCTGGCTCTGCCAGAACCCCTCTAGCGCCACCTGTCGCCCAGGGGTGGAATCAGCATCCCTGGAGCGCAGACTGACCTACAGGACAGTTCAGGAATGACAGCAGCCCATAATTTAGCAAATAGTGAATGGGAGCAAAATAACTCTCCCATTCCCCTCTAACTTTAGCGTAGTGCCCATACTGAAAGTAAGGGGGCGCTACATATAGGATCTGCAGTCTTTCTCCAACCCTGGCCACCAAAATGAGCGTTGTACAAGTTCGACAGTCTTAAGAACCCCAAAATGGCCTGCCAAAGGATGGTCATGACAAACCCCCAAGATCATTGCTCGAACCTCTTTAGGTACAAAAATCTGCTTACCCCTCCATAATAGTCCATTCTTTGCTTGTAGTGTGACCCCTGGAGGACTGGGGGTTTCTGCAGAAGCTTGCTGTAACTGAGACAAAAGGTCAGTGTGTAGTTGCAGGAAGTTTCCAGTCGGTAAAATGGTATCTGGTATTAGGATGTCTCTTGGATCTTCGAACATGCGCGACAACGCATCAGGCTTAGTGTTCTTTGATCCTGGCCTGTATGTAATATGAAATGAGAATCTCGAGAAAAAGAGAGCCCAGCGATCTTGGCGTGGTTTGAGGTGTTTAGCAGATCGCAGATACTCAAGATTCTTAGGCCCCATACACACGAGAGGATCGATCCGCTGGAATTGATCCGCGGACCAGCTCCAGCGGATAGATCCCCTGGTGTGTACGATCCAGCGGATCTGTTTCCGCGGATTTTTGTCCCCGGGGATGGATTTCCAGCGGATCAAAATTTCTTGACATGCTAAGAAATCTATCCGCTGGAATCCATTCCAACGGATTGATCCGCTGGTCTGTACAGACTCACCGGATCAATCCGTCCGAATTCATCCCCCGCATGCGTCGTAATGATTCGACGCATGCGTGGAATTCCTTATATGACAGCGTCGCGCACGTCGCCACGTCATCATCGCGGCGACGGCGCGACACGTCACCGTGGACAGAATTCCGCTGGGATTTTGATCTCTTGGTTAGTACAACCATGAGATCAAAATCCGCCAGAGGATTTATGCGGGGGACCGTTTCCGCGGATAAATCCTCTCGTGTGTACCCGGCCTTATGATCCGTGTAGATCAGAATTGGATGGGCCACTCCCTCCAGCAAGTATCTCCATTCCTCCAACGCGGCTTTGATCGCCAAAAGTTCCCAATCCCCTACATCCTAGTTTCTTTCAGCTGACTTGAGTTTGCGTGAAAAAGAATGCCACTGGATGGGTCACTTCCTTGAGGCCTTGACGTTGTGATAGAATGGCCCCAGCCGCACTTTCTGAAGCATCCACCTCCACAATATAGGGCAAGTTAGAGTCTGGGTGACTTAAGACAAGAGCAATGGTAAACCATCTCTTCAACGTTTCAAAAGCGGCTTGAGCCTCAGAAGTCCAACAGAAACGGATACCTTGTTTGGTCAGCTGTGTAATAGGGTGAATGATAGGGAAAAAGTTCTTGATAAATTTGCGATAAAAATTGGCAAAGCCCACAAAGCGTTGTATTCCCTTCTTGTCTGTGGGGGCTGGCCAATCTAGTATCGCTGAGACTTTCTGTGGGTCCATCTTGATCCCTTCAGTTGAAATGATCAGACCTAAGAACTGGATGCTCTGTTTCTCAAAGACGCATTTCCTGGCTTTAGCATAAAGTCCATATTTGCGGAGCCGGCACAATACGCTTTTAACATGCCCTCGGTGCACCTCTAATGATACAGAGAATATCAAGATGTCATCAAGGTAGACAACCACGAAAATATCCAGAAAGTCTTTGAAAATGTCGTTAATAAAGTACTGGAAGGTGGCAGGGGCATTACAAAGGCCAAAGGGCATAACCAGATATTCAAAGTGCCCAAATCGGGTACGGAAGGCAGTTTTCCATTCATCCCCTTCTCGTATGCGAACCAGGTTATAGGCCCCTCTTAAATCCAGCTTGGTAAAGATGCTTGCTGATTTGAGTCTTTGGAACAGTTCAGGGACTAGAGGAAGGGGATAGCGATTCTTCACTGTTATTTTATTTAGGTCACTCACTATAGTTCACACATGGTCTTAGGGAATGATACTTCTTTTCTACGAAAAATATACCAGCACCGGCCGGTGAGGTAGAGGGACGGATGAATCCTTTCTGCAGGTTCTCATCAATATAATTCTTCAAAACCCCTGATTCCCGTTCAGATAAAGGAAAGATGCGCCCAAATGGAATCTCGGCCCCGGGAAGGAGCTCAATGGGGCAGTCATAAGGTCTGTGTGGACCCGTCTGCTCCTCTTTTGCTGAAAACATCCAGGTATTCGTGGTAAGAATCTGGAACTACTTGACATAATTTGACATACACAGCAGGGTAGCAGGTAAAGGTGGTGAAGTTTCCAAACAGTGTCTCTGGCAATATGGTGACTGGAAATTGACACTTGCGGATTCCCAGTCTATCTGTGGGTTGTGGTCCTGAAGCCAGGGTAGGCCCAGGATGACGGGAAATAAGGGGGAAGAGATTGCGTCTAAACACAGAAGCTCTCGGTGGTTGGTGGAGGAGATGGTCAACATTGGTGGGGTCTCCTTGGTTACCAGTCCAGATTTAATGTGAGACCCATCGGCCAAGAGTACAGTGAGTCCCTGTTCTCTGGTTTGTAGAGGAATGTGTTGCTGAGCTGCAAAGGACTGGTCAATGAAACAGCTACACGCTCCAGAATCGATAATAGCGGTCACTGATACGGTTCTTCCCGGCAGCTGGAAGGAAACAGGCAGAGCGATATGCGCTGAGCTGGCAGACAAGGTGGGCCAGGGTGACCGGTTGAGTGAAGAAAGGAAAAGACCCTTACGCAGCTTGGCAGGACAGGTACGTACAAAGTGACCGGCATCTCCACAGTACAGGCATAGGCTATTTACTCGTCGACGTTCTTCTGGAGTCAATGAAGAATGAATCAGGCCCAATTGCATAGGTTCAGGCGTCTCTGGAGTAGGGAAAGCGGAGTTTCCAGGAGTAGGGTTAGGAGGAGCAGGGATCTTGGGTAACATCCAGGTTGGACGGAAGTGCTGTGTGGTTCTTTCAGACCTGCGTTCTCGTAGGAGGCGGTCAATCTGAATGGACAGAGTGATTAGGGCTTCCAGAGAGCTTGGCATCCCGACCCAAGCGAGCTCATCTTTCAGACTTTCAGAGAGACCCAAACGAAATTGATGACGCAGGGCTGCGTCATTCCAACTGGTGTCTGCACTCCAGCGTCTGAAGTCAGTGACATAGTCCTCGGCCGCTCTATTGCCTTGCTGGAGTGCATGAAGAGCGGCTTCAGCAGTGGTGGTTCGAAGTGGGTCGTCATAAATCAGTGCCATGGCGCCAAAGAACATTTGCATGGTGTTTAGTTGTGTGTTGTTCTCTCCTAACAGCCGGTGGGCCCCGGACTGCGCTTCCCCTTGGAGGAGAGAAATAATAAATCCCACTTTGGTGGCTTCCAGGGAAAAAGTCAGTGGCTGAAGAGCAAAGTAGAGCTGACAGGCATTGCGGAAGGCTCTAAATTTACTCCGATCACCGGAAAACCTCTCAGGCATAGGTACTCGGGGCTCAGGGGGTAACATCATTACTGTATGGTTGGCTGAAGCCCCAGTTTGGGTGGTGGAGGAGGCAGGATCAGATGCAGGAGCTGTGGTTGCTGGAGTGGACAGGGACTGTACCCGCTCTTCCAGACGCACGTATCCTTCCTGCAGCGACTTAGGGTGATAACCCTTCTCTATGTTTTCAGAAAAGCTTAAAAATAGATTTTATGGCTGGAGCTACACTTTAAAGAAATACCAGTTCAAAATTACAAACAGATTCTACTTAACAACAAACCTACGGTGCATGTCTTGTTTTCACCGCCTGTATACTGCTGTTCAAAGTATATAGGGCCAAAGGGGCTTGTAATGACCTAGGGGAGGGGGGCGGGGAAACCCATGCTATTTTTCTCAATAATTTTCATCCATATTGCAGGGACCAAACATTACATTAAAGCCGCAAGCAGTTTTAAATTACTTTTTTCTCATAGTAATCTCATTTTGTGCAGGGACAGTTCTAAACACGTACCACTTCACAGGCATACTATAGACACCCAGCAGGTACGATATTTTTAAATTTTCTTTTTCACTTTATGCATCATTAAAATCATTGCTCCAGAAAAAAACGCCCGTTTTTAAAACTTTTTTTTACATTGATACATGTTCCCTGGGGCAAGACCCGGGTTCTTAAACCCATTTTATGAGAATAACTTGCATATTAGGCTTTAAAATGAGCACATAGACGTCAATGGGGTTCTAAATGTTCGCGCAAACGTTCGGTCCATTCAAAGGTTCTGGTGCGTACCGAACGGGGGGGTGTTCGGCTCATCCCTATTGGAGAGGAAGTTAAGAGGAATAGGGTTCCTCTATGGTTACCAGGGTCACTGAGGAAGCTATCCTATTCGATGCTGCCTCCCCATGTGGCCATCTTGGGTCAGGCAGAGCCCATTTAAGACCCTGGCTCCCAGGTTTGGCACGTACAGTCAGGTCCATAAATATTGGGACATTGACACAATTCTAATCTTTTTGGCTCTATACACCACCACAGTGGATTTGAAATGAAACAAACAAGATGTGCTTTACTTGCAGACTTTCAGCTTTAATTTGAGGGTACCGTATTTACATCCAAATTAGGAGAACGGTGTAAGAATTCCAACAGTTTGTATATGTGCTTCCCACTTTTTAAAGGGACCAAAAGTAATAGGACAGATTAACAATCATAAATCAAACTTTCACTTTTTAATACTTGGTTGCGAATCTTTTGCAGTCAATTACAGCCTGAAGTCTGGAACGCGATGACATCACCAGACGCTGGGTTTCATCCCTGGCGATGCTCTGCCAGGCCTCTACTGCAACTGTATTCAGTTCCTATTTGTTCTTGGGTAATTTTCCCTTCAGTTTTGTCTTCAGCAAGTGAAATGCATGCTCAATCGGATTCAGGTCAGGTGATTGACTTGGCCATTGCATAACATTCCACTTCTTTGCCTTAAAACACTCTTTGGTTGCTTTCGCAGTATGCTTCGGGTCATTGTCCATCTGCACTGTGAAGCGCCGTCCAATGAGTTCTGAAGCATTTGGCTGAATATGAGCCGATAATAATATTCCCCGAAACACTTCAGAATTCATCCTGCTGCTTTTGTCAGCAGTCACATCATCAATAAATACAAGAGAACCAGTTCCATTGGCAGCCTGTCATGGACGACCTTCCGTTGTCAGGAGAATCCGTACCTGGCGCGTGCGCATTGGTGCGCGCTTGCCCGCGCATGCGCGCGTTGGAGCGCACGTCGGAGCGCACTTGCGCGCGCACGTTGACAGTGTTTGGCGCCAAGGATTCCCTATATAAACAACCTGATCCCTCACCAACTTGCTGTCCTGTCTACAGCGTTTCCCTGGATAATCTGCACCTGTGTATTTGCTGTTCCTGATTACCTGACCCGGCTTCCTCTGACCTCTCTTGTTTGCAGCCTGCCTCTGACCCCGGCTACGTCTGACCTCCGCACCTGCTTAACCCCTGGCTCTGTCTTTGCTCGCCTGTTATACCGACCCGGCCTGAACCTTGACTACCCCTTTTGGACTTTGCTTTGGCTCTGATCTGCTCATCTGTGTTGACCCGGCTTGCCTGACCTGTTGCTTCCTGCTCCACAAGTGCCTCCGTTGCTTCCAGCCTGCTGCCAGCTTCCTGCCAGGACCTCAGTGTTTCATCCTGCTTCTGCTTCCAGCAAACTACTCAGCCTACTACCAGGCACTTGTGCCCCTCTGTACACTTGATCCCCTGTCCACTCTATCAGGGGCTCCTGAGTCGGAGGCTTACGAGAGGCCGCTCCCTGCACATCGGGCTCCCATCACCAGGTACGTGACACAGCCATACATGCCCACGCCATGACACTACCACCACAATGCTTCACTGATTATGTGATATGCTTTGGATCATGAGCAGTTCCTTACCTTTTCCATACTCTTCTCTTCCCATCACTCTGGTAAAAGTTGATCTTGGTCTCATCTGTCTATAGAATGTTGTTCCAGAACTGTGAAGGCTTTTTTAGATGTTGTTTGGCAAACTCTAATCTGGCCTTCCTGTTTTTGAGGCTCACCAATGGTTTCCATCTTGTGGTGAACCCTCTGTATTCACTTTGTTGAAGTCTTCTCTAGATTGTTGACTTTGACACACATACACCTACCTCCTGGAGGGTGTTCTTGATCTGGCCAACTGTTGTGAAGGGTGTTTTCTTCACCAGGGAAAGAATTCTTCGGTCATCCACCACAGTTGTTTTCCGTGGTCTTTTGGTGTTGCTGAGCTCACCGGTGCATTCTTTCTTTTTAAGGATGTTCCAAACAGTTGCTTTGGCCACACCTAATGTTTTTGCTATCTCTCTGATGGGTTGGTTTTGTTTTTTCAGCCTAATGATGGCTTGCTTCACTGATAGTGACAGCTCTTTGGATCTCATTATTGAGAGTTGACAGCAACAGATTCCAAATGCAAATAGCACACTTGAAATGAACTCTGGACCTTGTATCTGCTCCTTGTAAATGGGATAATGAGGGAATAACACACACCTGGCCATGGAACAGCTGAGCAGCCAATTGTCCCATTACTTTTGGTCCCTTAAAAAGTGGGAGGCACATATACAAACTGTTGTAATTCCTACACCGTTCACCTGATTTGGATGTAAATGCCCTCAAATTAAAGCTGAAAGTCTGCAGTTATAGCACATATTATTTGTTTCATTTCAAATCCATTGTGGTGGTGTATAGAGCCAAAAAGATTAGAATTGTGTTGATGTCCCAATATTTATGGACCTGACTGTATTTCACGTATGGGCACTGTAGGGAAAGGTACCCCACCCTTTAGGGACAGTGTGGGCGAGGAGGGAAAGCTCAGGGTGTGCAACTCCTCTGGACATCTTCTCAATTGGGCACTAGAAGCCCAGGCCGCATTCTCCCCTTTTTACAGGCGCTATCATTCTGGTTAAGCATCGCTCCATTCACTTTGATGAAAACCGTGTGCCCCCTTTGGGCGGTCCCCACCTCAGGTTGTGTTGTGAACTATTTCTGTATTCTTTAATACAAGTTCTTTATTGCACCCGCCTGTGTAAATTATTGCCACCGCACCACGCTGCACCCCACCTACATGTTATAAAAAAATCTACTTTATTTACAGTTGTTCTCATTTTAAGGTCTTCCGTCTCGCTCACCTGGTGCCGTTTCAAAGGCAGATACTGTAACGAAAGTTTACTTTGCTGCACTAATAATTATTCCGGTAATTAATGTGTAATTAATTGAACCCGCTCAGCTAGTACTTCCCTTTTAGGGCTTGTTCCAACTGTAGTAAAGTCTTTTGTAAAACTCACGATGTGTCAGTAAGTTGGGGGTCCAGTTAAGAGAAAATCACCACTGGGAGGACCCAACAATCCAGTAATTTAAAGTTGTGCACATTTTAAATTGCATCTGATGTGATATAAATACGGGTTGCAAGAGTTACTGTACAGAAATGTCTTGCAGTGGTGGCTTCGGTATAAAACTTTTCTTTTGCTGACAGGAGTGTTGGGTGATTTTGTATTGTGCACAATAAATAGTGGGCTCCTGAAAATGCTGATACTATTTAAACAGGTGCACAGATGTTCCAGAATTCCAGTTTATTGGCTTATAGGCAAAAATTGTGTGACCAACTGACTATCACACCTTCCTACACCAAAAGTGGACTCCCTTCCCGAATATTTTGAGTTTTCTTGTTACCAATGAAGGGTACTGTTCATGCTCTAGAATACAAAGACCCTTTTCTGTTCCACTATGACTGTGCCATTGTGTACAAAACCAGCTTCATAAAGTCATGGTTTGGTGAGGAGGAACTTGAGTGACCTGCAACAATCCCAGAGCTTAACCCTACCGATTACCATTCATAATTATAGTCATGGTTTGGTGAAGAGGAATTTGAGTGACCTGCAACGATCCCAGATCTCAACCTTACAGATCACCATCCATAAAGTCATGGTTTGATGAGTTTGGTGTGAAGGAACTTGGGTGGCCTGAACTGAGCCCTGAGCTCAACCCTACTGATCAACATCCATAAAGACATGGTTTGGTGTGGAGGAACTTGCATGGCCTTCATAGAGCCCTGACTTCAACCCTACAGATCACCATCCATAAAGTCATGGTTTAATGAGTTTGGTGTGGAGGAACTTGGGTGGCCTTCATAGTGCCCTGACCTCAACGCTACTCAACACCACTATTTATAATCCATAAAGTCATGGTTTATTAAGTCTGGTGTGAGGGAACTTGAGTGATCTGCACTGAGCCCCGAGCCCCTGACGTCAACACTACTATTTATCATCCATAAAGTCATGCTTTAATAAGCTTGGTTTGAAGGAACTTGAGTGGGCTGCAATGAGCCCTGACCTTAACTCTACTGATCACCATCCATAAAGACATGGTTTGATGAGATTGGTGTGGAGAAACTTGGGTGGCCTGAACTGAGCCCCGAGCTCAACCTACTGATCACCATCCATAAAGACATGGTTTGATGAGTTTGGTGTGGAGGAACTCAAGCGTCCTGCACAGATAGTTGACCTCAACCCTACTCAACAACACTACTATTTACCATCCATAAAGTCATGATTTAATAAGTTTGGTGTGAGGAAACTTGAGTGGTCTGCACTGAACCCTGATGTCAACCCTACTATTTACCATCCATAAATTCATGGTTTAATAAGCTTGGTTTGAAGGAGCTTGAGTGGGCTGCAATCAGCCCTGACCTTAACTCTACTGATCACCACCCATAAAGACATGGTTTGATGAGTTTGGTGTGGAAGAACTTGGATGGTCTGCACCAAGCCCTGACCTCAACCCTACTGATCACCATCCATAAAGACATGGTTTGATAAGTTTGGTGTGGAGGAACTTGAGTGGCCTGCACAGAACCCTGACCTCAACTCTACTTAACACCACTGGGTCTTTGAAATTCCCACAAACTCCTACATCTTGTGGAAAGCCTACCCAGAAGAGTGAAGGATGTTAAAGCTTTAAATGGGGGCAACTGCATATTACTGCCCATGAGTTTGGAGTGGGATGCCCAACCAGCTCATATAGATTTGATGTTCATTTGTCCACATTTTGGCCTTATAGTCTGTAGTCCACATCTAAAATGCAAAGAAAACATATTCCTGTGTAGCCCTGGCCAGTAGCTAACAAGGAGAGGACCGGCTGCAGTTTTACTCTGTCTGCTGGTCGGCTACTGCCTTGCCTTTGTTCACAGGAGACTTACAGAACACAGAGCAGCCGGTGTTAAGCCACTCCCTGTCCACATGGGGGTGTGGCCTGAGGATGTGAACTGCCAGAGACTCTCAGATGATTTGTGAAGGACTGTGGGAAATGTAGTTCAAAAGGAGACTTAACCTGTACTATAGTTTGTTATTGGACTTCAGCTCCCAGTTACACTGTGGTGTGAAAGAAGAAGAGTGTGCAGTGCCCCCTGGGTCTACGGAAGGAAAAGTGTAACCTCCAGAGGCAGGGGACGAGCTAGCATTTACCCGAGGGCTGAGTCTATGGCTACAGTGGGGATTTTGGAACAGAAATTGGGCGCCAGTCACTTTTGATATTTTTAAAGTCTTAATGAAGAACTTTAAAAGATGCAATAGGAGAGAGGTTTAGGTGTCTCAGATACCAGAAGCAGATCACTTACACACTCCTTGGATTCAGAAAAAGTACAGCCTCACAGTACCAGAACCTTTAAGCTGACCCAGCGATACTGCAAACATGTTTCAAATTGTAGAACAAGATCCAGTTTCACAGTGCCAGAACCTTTAAGCCGACCCGGCAACACTGTAAGCACATTATAGATGTAAGTGTGTCCTTGAAACGAGTCACCAGGCCCTCCTGAGAGACCAGCCTTCATCCTGGCTCTCTCCAGCAAGGGTCCTCCCCTGAATCTTCTCTATTTAGCTTCTCCCACGCAAAGCAAGACAGATAAGGACCACCTCAGGATTAGTAGGCCCCAGACAGGCTTCTGGGCCTACTTGCAGAGCTCACTTTAGAAGCACATCCTCAGGCCAGGAGGCACATGGCCCTGCCCAAATTGATATCCTTTCCCAGAATGCACCAGTGGCCAAGAACCTCAATCTCTATGACCGTCGGAGGCCCGGGCGCGACGTTATAACGTCACGCCTGGGCCCTCGGATGTAAACAAAGTCAGCATGAGATCAGTGAATTTTTTCCGATCATGTTTTTCAGCCTGGAGGAGAGATGTGGGGTCTTATTGACCCTGTATCTCTCCGTAAAGAGGACCTGTCACGAACCATTCCTATTACAAGGGGTGTTTCGATTCCTTGTAATAGGAATAAAAGTGCTAAAAAAAAAAAATGTAAAAGAAAGTGTAAAAAAAAAAAAATTCAAATGACCCTATCCCCAGTAGCTTGCGCTCAGAAGCGAACACGCATGTAAGTCCTGCCCACATATGTAAACGCTGTTCAAACCACACATGTGAAGTGTCTCCGCGTGCGTTAGAGCGAGAGCAATAATTCTAGCCCTAGACCTCCTCTGTAACTCTAAACAAGTAACCTGTAAAAAAAGAATTAAAGCGTCACCTATAGAGATTTTTAAGTACCGGAATTTGACGCCATTCCATAAGTGTGCACAATTTTAAAACGTGACGAGTTAGGTATTTATTTACTCTGCATAACATAATCTTTCACATTATACAAAAAAATTGGGCTAACTTTACTGTTTTGTTATTTATTTATTCATGGCCTTTTTTCTTCTCCAGAAATGATTGCACAAATACCGTGCAAGATGAAAAGTTGCAATGACCGCCATTTTATTCCCTAGGGTGTCTGCTAAAAAAAAAACATATATAATGTTTGGGGGTTCTGAGTAATTTTCTAGCAAAAAAAAAATGATGATTTTTATATGTAGGAGAGGGGTGCCAGAATTGGTCCGGTATGGAAGTGGTTAAAGGTATAATTTTTTTTTTAATTGTTTACATACAAACAAAAAGACAAAAACATAAATGCGTCTTTAACATCTAAACAAATTTCTATTAAAAAAAAAATACAAAAAGTGCCAGAAATGGCCCGGAGCTGAAGTGGGTATATTTGGATATTTAACCGATTAAGGACCGCCTCCTGCACATTTACGTCAGCAGAATGGCACGACTAGGCACATGCACGTACAGGTATGTCCTGTGCTAGTGCCCAGCCATGGGTTGCGACCCGGTCCGAAGCTCCGGGACAGCGGGACCCGCGAACCCGATCGCCTCAGTCCCCGAAGCTGAAGAACAGGGAGAGCTGTGTGTAAACACGGCTTCCCTGTTCTTCACTGTGGCGCCGTCATCGATCGTGTGATCCCTTTTTATAGGGATACACAATTGATGACGTCACACCTACAGCCACACCCCCCTACAGTTAGAAACACATATTAGGTCATACATAACCCCTTCAGCGCCCCCCTGTGGTTAACTCCCAAACTGCAATTGTCATTTTCACAGTAAACAATGCATTTCAAATGCATTTTTTGCTGTGAAAATGACAATGGTCCCAAAAATGTGCCAAAATTGTCCGAAGTGTCCGCCATAATGTCGCAGTCACGAAAAATATCGCTGATCGCCGCCACTAGTAGTAAAAACATTTTTTTATAAAAATGCAATAAAACTATCCCCCATTTTGTAAACGCTATAAATTTTGCGCAAACCAACCGAAAAAACGCTTATTGTGATTTTTTTTTACCAAAAATAGGTAGAAGAATACGTATCAGCCTAAACTGAGGAAAAAAATAATTTTTTTATATATTTTTGGGGGATATTTATTACAGCAAAAAGTAAATAATATTGCATTTTTTTTCAAAATTGTCGCTCTATTTTTGTTTATAGCGCAAAAAATAAAAACCGCAGAGGTGATCAAATACCACCAAAAGAAAGCTCTATTTGTGGGGAAAAAAAGGACGCCAATTTTGTTTGGGAGCCACATCGCACGATCGTGCAATTGTCTGTTAAACCGACGCAGTGCCGAATCGCAAAACCTGGCCGGGTCCTTTAGCTGCCTAAAGGTCCGGGTCTTAAGTGGTTAAATCGCTGATTGGATTCTTTTTTTTTTTGTTTCACAATATACAGGGTGGGCCATTTATATGGATACACATTAATAAAAAGAGCTATGCCATTAAAAACTATAGGCTGATTTTTTTTTGTTTTCCTTCTTTTATGTGTAGCAGTTGTAATTTTCCTTTAGCATGCGCTTTATGAAATGCCCAGCAGATGGCAGCAGAGTACAGCGAATAAATAATCAGAACAGACACAGCGCACACACACACATTTTGTTTAAGAATAATATTTATGAACCGTTATAATACAGAACTGAAAACAGGAAAGTCCAGGAAATACTTTTCTGTTAGTAATTTTTTTTTTATATATTTATTTATTTTTTTCTTTTCTTACAAAATATACAAAATAATTAGCAGTCGTTCCTGGCAAGGGCTTTACATGCTGTTTACATGATGAAGATCCCTGATTTAAAGGTGTCATGCGTTGTGTTTACTACCATGACCTTCCCCAGTCCCAAAAAACCCCAGAGGGGAGCGCACCCAGTTTCGAAGAAGGACCTCAAAACAGTTCATGGGCAGCAGACAAAACTGCCGCGATTGTTTTATTTTATTTATTTATTATACAGCCTTGAATTAGAAGCTTCAAAAAAAAAAAAAAAAACACTCTAAGCACTTTAAGCATTTAATAGATTTTTCTGAGTAAACCAGCTCAATACATTTCAGGTGCATTAAAGAAAAGCATGTTCAAAGGCTTCTTCTTTAGAAAGCAGCCACAGCATAAGGCCTGTCCCCCGGCCAGCATGCAGCAGAGAAGGAGCCTTGCTCTCTGTGTGGAAGGAACGGTTCAGGATCTTTGCCGGTTGGATCTAACTCAGCGGGGAGGGGATGTCAGACCTCTGCGGAGAGGCCACTGCGTCCACACAAAGAGCAAGGCTTCTTTTCTGCAGCATGCTGGCAGAGGGGACAGGCTTTTCTACTCTATGGCTGTGGCTGCTTTCTAAAAAAAATGGCACAGACTTTGCACATATTTTGTTTTGATGCATCTGGAATGTATTTAGCTGGTTTCAAACTGAACCGGCCCTATGACATCACCACATTTTTTATTTATTTTTTCAGAAAAAACATGAACCCTTTTTGTGAAAACAAATTCCTATCACCATCCAGACATTCGAGGATCTCAGTTTTTGCCTCTGTGTGTGCCAACTTTCATTCAGATTGCCCCAGCTGGTCCATCTAGTGTGGCAAAAGTGTGGTATGAGTTTCTAAGGGGGTAGAACGCCTGTCAGTTATTACTTACCATCTGTGTCCCCTTTGGGGAGATTTCCCCTCACTTCCTGATCCAAAGACACAACAGGAAGTGAAAGAAAAATCTGCAGATGGAAAAAAAAAGGAAATAAGCGAGAATTCAAAATCTGGTGCAGCTCTGCGTAGTAGCCAATCAACTTCTAAAACCTGGAAGCTGATTGGATTCTTTTTATTTTTTTGTTTCACAATATACAGGGTGGGCCATTTATATGGATACACATTAATAAAATGGGAATGGTTGGTGATATTAACTTCCTGTTTGTGGCACATTAGTATATGTAAGGGGGGAAACTTTTTAAGATGGGTGGTGACCATGGTGGCCATTTTGAATCCAACTTTTGTTTTTGGTGTATCCATATAAATGGCCCACCCTGTACTTTATTGGTTTCTATGCATAGCCGAATCAGATTTTGCACTCTCCGGTTTCAGTAAATCAACCCCAATGTGTTACAGCCAGTTATTGTAAGGGACGTATTTAGATTTGAACTACAGGAATGCACGGTGGTGTAGTACAGAGGAATACCTATCTCGCTTTGCGCCCCCATATTTTTGCTCTTTGTTGTTTCCTGTTATGACGACCGGTCCTCCAAAGGTGCCCCACTCCAACTGGTCCTTGTAGCTGTCTCTTTCTACAATGTCAAGACATACAGTGCAAGACCAGCCTAAAGCAGCTTCTGTAAACCCTCAGGAGCCTTAAAAGCTTCACCCGTAAAAACCACCAAAAAAAAAAACACCTTAATGCTAACCAAAATGGTTTATTTTCGGCAAGGTGAAAATGGTCAAACCCCCAAAGGCTCCCCCCAACCAGTCCTTGTAGCTTTTTCTCTCTCTCTCTCCAAGTCAAGACGTACAGGGACTGGCCTAACTGTAACCCTCAAAGACCTTCAAAGCTGCGCCCTTAAAAACCATCGAAATACACCTTAATGTTAACGCACCCATTGACCCCAAGGTATTCCACTAAAATGGTTAATTTTCTGCAATGTTATAATGGTCAATCCCCCAAAGGCGCCCACCCAACCAGTCTTTGTAGCTGTCTCTCCAATGTCAAAACCTACAGTTCGGGGGCCAACGGCCAACCTAACTGTAACCCTTAGAAACCTTAAAAGCTGCACCCATAAAAAACACCAAACACCAAAACATTAATGTTAACTACCCCAGTGACCCCAGGGCATTCATTCCACCAAAATGGTTAATTTTTGGCAAAGTGAAAAATGTTAATCCCCTATAAGCGCCCCCCAACCAGTCCTTGTAGCTGTCTCTCTCTCTCCAATGTCAAGACGTACAGTACGGGACCAGGGACCGGCCTAACTGTAACCCTCAGAGACCTTTAAAGCTGCACCCTTAAAAACCACTGAAAAACACTTTAATGGTTCCCCAGTGACCCAAAGGCATTCCACTAAAATGGTTAATTTTCGGCAACGTTATAATATCAAAATGTACAGTTTGGGGGCCAGCGACCAGCCTAACTGTAGCCCTTAGAAACCTTTCAAGCTGTACCCATAAAAACCACCAAAAAAACAACTGGTCCTTGTAGCTGTCTCTTTCTACAATGTCAAGACATACAGTGCAAGACCAGCCTAAAGCAGCTTCTGTAAACCCTCAGGAGCCTTAAAAGCTTCACCCGTAAAAAAACACCAAGAAAACACCTTAATGTTAACTTGCACAGTGACCCCAGAGCATTCCACCAAAATGGTTAATTTTCGGCAAAGTGAAAAACGTTAATCCCCCAAAGGTGCCCCCCAAACCTGTCCTTGTAGCTGTCTCTCTCTCTCCAATGTCAAGACGTACAGTACAGGACCAGGGACCGGCCTAACTGTAACCCTCAGAGACCTTTAAAGCTGCAGCCGTAAAAACCACCAAAAAAACACCTTAATGTTAACTTCCCCAGTGACCCCAAGACATTCCACTAAAATGGTTAATTTTCGGCAATACTATAATGGCCAATCTACCAAAGGCGCCCCCCAACCAGTCCTTGTAGCTGTCCCTCTCTCTTATGTCAGGATATACAGTGCAGGACCAGCAACCAACCTGACTGTAACCCTCAATCCCCCAATGGCGCCCCCCAACCAGTCTTTGTAGCTGTCTCTCCAATGTCAAAATGTACAGTTTGGGGGCCAACGGCCAGCATAACTGTAACCCTTAGAAACATTTAACGCTGCACTTATAAAAATCACCTTAATGTTAACTTCCCCTGTGATCCCAGGGCATTCCACCAAAATGGTTATTTTTGGCAAAGTGAAAAAGGTTAATCCCCCAAAGTCGCCCCCCCCCCCCCAAACCAGTCCTTGTAGCTGTCCCTCTCTACAATGTCAAGATGTACAGTGCAGGACCAGCGACCAGCCTATCTTTAACCTTCAGAAACCTTTAAAGTTGCACCCATAAAAACCACTGAAAAACACTTCCCCATTAACCCCAAGGCATTTCATCAAAATGGTTAATTTTAGGCAAAGTGAAAATGGTCAATTTTGTTCAAGTTGGGTTCCCTTCTGTGTGAGAATCTACACATCAGAGGTCTGTAACATACAAACCTTAAGTTATATTGTAACAAAATTTCCTTTCTTGGATGGCTTTTCCAATGGATCCCTCAAAATGTATTCACATTTTCGGGAACTATTGGAGTATTTTGCGTTGTTCCTGACCTTAGACCCATTATTTCTCCTTCAAATATTGCCTCAAAAAATCTAGTTTGCATGCATCAGGCTGGGAATCGTATTTACTTCACTCAAGATGCAGGATGTGAGATTTATTTCAGCATTGACGGCCAAAGCAAAAAGCCATAGCAAGGAAATCATAAAAACCACATATGGCTGAATTATTTTATTTAGAGAGCAAAAAAATAAGTCATTAAAAAAAAAAGTTCTTATTTCGAGGATGAGTTCCTTCTAAAGTCATACAACAATTTTTTTTTTATTCAGGTGAACGAACCAGAAAACTGCCTTTGTAGTAAGTTACTACACAATAGCTGAGGGTTGAAATCAGGCCTGCCTGATTGCGTGCTCTGTAGCTAATGGTGAACGGGGGGGTTGCTTTTGTGGGCTGGAAGGACAGAGAACACTCTGTAGAACTTTTGAATTATCATTTGGCAGCAGAAGGAGAGCAGGCATGGAACGGGGCAGCGGGTGCAAGTCTCCACAAGACTTGAAGTGTTGTCATTCTCTTTACATTATAGCACAGCAGGGATGCAGAGGATGGATGGCTAAAGAATGTGACTTGATTTTTGGCAAGTCAACTAATTTTTGCATATGTTTATTATTGGGCTGGGGCTGTTTATTACCTAAAAAAATTCAGCACCAAGGATAGCGCCATAAGCATAAATCAGGATCCATGGCAAAGCCTAACACACAATGAAGGGAAGAAGGTCCACCGTCTTTAGGACAGTAATGGCTCAAAGAAGATGGGCATTTAGAAGGGAGACAGAGTTGGCCACCATTCAGGCCAACATAAGAAGCAATGTATAATTCGTAGTCCAGATTTTCCAAGTTTAGCTATTGGGCTGGGGTTGTTCCTTACATAACAACTTTTCACCACCAATGATTGCATCATTAGCACAAATTAGGCCCCATGGTATAACCCTCCAATATTCCACCAATTTTATGACAGTAATGGCTCCCATAGATGGGCACTTTTATGAGAGATAGAGTTGCTACGGTGGTTGACCACCATCTAGGGCAGTGATGGCGAACCTTGGCACCCCAGATGTTTTGGAACTATATTTCCCATGATGCTCATGCACTCTGCAGTGTAGTTAAGCATCATGGGAAATGTAGTTCCAAAACATCTGGGGTGCCAAGGTTCGCCATCACTGATCTAGGGCAACGTAAGAAGCATTGCATAATTCATAGTCAAGATTTTCCAAGTTTAGCTATTGGGCTGGGGGCCGCTCATTACCTAAAAAAAAATTCAGCACCGAGCATTGCACCATTAGCACAAATTAGGACCCATGGTATAACCCTCCAATGTTGCATCAATTTGATGAAAGTGATGGCTCCCATAGATGGGCACTAATCAGGGAGAGAAAGTTGCAAGGGTGGTTGACCACCATCCAGGGCAACGTAAGAAGCAATGCATACATCATAGTCAAGATTTTCTAAGTTTAGCTATTGGGCTGGTGCTGTTCCTTACCTAAAAACTTTTCACCACCAAGGATTGCACCATTAGTACAAATTAGGACCCATGGTATAACCCACCAATGTTCCATCAATTTTTTGACAGTAATGGCTCCCATAGAAGGGCACTAATAAGGGAGAGAGAGTTGCCAGGGTGGTTGACCGCCATCTAGGGCAACGTAAGAAGCAATGTATGATTCGTAGTCAAGATTTTCTAAGTTTAGCTTTTGGGCTTGGGGCTGCTCATTACCTAAAAAATTTTTAGCACCAAGAATTACACAAGTAGCACAAATTAGGACCCATGGTGTAGCCCTCCAATGTTCCACCAGTAATAGCTCTCATGGATGGGCATTTGTAAGGGAGGCAGAGTTGTTATGGTGGTGGGCCACCATTCAGGCCAACGTAAGAAGCAATGCATAATTCATAGTCAAGATTTTCCAAGTTTAGCTATTAGGCTGGGGCTGTTCATTACCTAAAAACTTTTTCAGCACCAAGGATTGCACCATTTGCACAAATTAGGACCCATGGTATAACCCAGTGGTCATAAACCCTGTCCACAGGACTCACTTAAAGGCCAGGTTTGCGAGATAACTGAAATACATCACATGTGATATCATTTGCTGCTCAGTGATTGCAGTATACTAGTCTGAATCTCCTCAAGGTAATACATACAACTTGGCCTGTTAGTGGGCCCTGAAGAGAGGGTTGATGGCCACTGGTATAACCCACAAATGTACCATCAATTTTATGACAGTAATGGCTCCCATAGATGGGCACTAATCAGGGAGAGAAATTTGCCAGGGTGGTTGACCACCATCCAGGGCAACGTAAGAAGCAGTGCATAATTCATAGTCAAGATTTTTCAACATTTTGTACAATCTCTATGAGGAGGATGATGACCAGTTGAACAAGGTTACTAATGATGGGTTTGTTCCAAGTTTTGGCCATAATAATTTAGAAATACGCATGGACAACATTGTAGATAGCTATAATATTTTAAAACAGTCAGACCTTTCAGGGTAACTCATCGATAGTTACTTTCCATCTGTTCTCCAAATGTCAGTGCCCCCACCCACCATTGGCCTTTGCTGAACTCCAACTCATGCACTGTACTTTTGTGCTTCAGTGGGCTTTATTAACTGTTTATTATAGGCAGCATATAAGCCACCAGAGAAGTGACTCATTTGGAGGAGAGTTGGGCAATAGTGCACGAAGTTGGAACATCTAAAGCCAAGTCTAAAGCCAAAACCTCTAAGTCTATGTCTAAAACTTAGACTTAGAGGTCTAACCAAGTCTAAAGCCAAAACCTTTTTCCTTCCTGACTACTCTTCCCCCAGTCTAAAGCGAAAACCGCTTCCTATCCTGACCACCTTGCCCCCTTGTTTAAATAAATGCTTTAAAAAGTCTCTTAATTACTTAGCTTAGCTAAGTTGCTCCAGAGTCCAATGCCATCCATGACCATTTGATGTCATTTCAAAGCACTCCTTACCCATAACTAATAGTAATTAGTCGCATTCCATTGGACATTTTTCTTAAATGTTGAAGACGTTTTACGCAAATTCATCCAAGTGTCTCCCTCAGTTCATATAACTGTCAGGTACATACCCCAGCATTCACAGAATATCTGCATGGGCAGCTTAAGAATACAGAACAGGTTTAGTTGATTGTGGCTAACCACCGCTAGATACACCATGAGGTGGGTAGGTGAAAACCTTCATAGACTTTTTACCCATACTTTAAACCTAAAGTCGACCTTCACTCACATTTTGTCCATGTTATAATCCTAGCTCACCCCCTCCCTTTTACACATTTTGTGATGTAATGCCTCGTACACACGATTGGAAATTCCAACAAGAAAACCATGGATTTTTTTCCGACTGGATTTTGGCTCAAACTTGTGTTGCATACACACGGTCACACAAAATTCCGACCGTCATGAACGTGGTGACGTATAACAAAACTACAACGAGCCGAGAAAAATTAAGTTCAATGATTCCGAGCATGCGTCAAATGAATTCCGAGCATGCGTTTTTTTTTGCGCGTCGGAATTGCATACAGACGATCGGAACATTTCCTGTCGAAAAATTTAAGAACCAGCTCTCAAATTTTTGTTGCCGGAAATTCAGACAAAAAAAGTCAGATGCGGCCTACACACAGTCGGAATTTCCGACCAAAAGCTCACATGAAAATTTTTTTGTCGGAAATTCTGATCGTGCGTACGCGGCATAACAAGTACCTTTTCCAGAAGGTACTTGCTCCCACCTCTTCATTCCTAGCCTAGCGGAGGATGATGTTGCGCACCTCTGCCTGTAGCCTCCTGGGATACACGTGACACATCCCAGGAGGCTTTGGGACAGTTTACACCAGTAGGAGAATCATATGCATGGGCAGTAAAGGACCAACTGTGACTTATCAGGGAATAACTGCCGGTTCCAGATTCTGGGACCAAAGACAACACTGAGTACTTCAGATTCTAGGGAGACAGTGCTGGATTACTTGGACTGGTAAATTTCGGGAACTACAGTATTTGTAGCTGTTGGTTGCTTTTATAGAAGCCAGGTGAAGAAGTTCCCTTTAAGTTAAGCCACTAACTTTGCCACAAATTCATTGGCTGGTAGGTTGGAAAGTTTAAAAACAAGTGAACACTTTAGAAAAATGCATTGCATCAGCAATCAAAATCATGAAGGTCAAAGGAGTAACATTTCCCATCATGCTGAAATTTGACCAAAAATATTCTGATTCTATTGTTCCTCATCCCCGTGATTAAAAATAAACAAATTTCCTTCACTTAACAGCCAAAATCATATCACCAGCATTGAGGAAACTTTTGTGATCCCAATTTAAAGTAAATGTATGCTTTTAGGGCCACCAATGGGCCCAATTGTTCATCAAGACCAAATGACCCTAACCCCGTAAGAAGAGCTGTATTCAAACATTTTATAGCATCCTACCATGCAAGCCATATACAATCACAGCTGCCAAGCATTCTGCCCCGTATTGGGGACCATGAGCTGCAAAAGCTTAACTGCAAGTATTAAATTTCTGTATTCAAGTCATTAAGAAGGTATAAGAATATGCACCTCTGGTATTATAATTATTATCATTGTTATCAATAATATTATTAAGACATTCCTCTGCGGCCAAAATGCATATTTAAAAAGGTATATGAAGAATGAAGCTTAATGGTCAGATGGGTTCATATACAGTACTTTTTGGAGTAAATTTGCCCCTACTGTATTTGCTGTTCCAATAACGTAATATTAAAAGGCAGGGCTACCCAAAAGTGATAGTTCAATACCAGGGGAATGCTCCTATGTTGGGTCACTTCCTTGCCTCTAAAACAATCTTTTGCCAAAAATGTGGTGGCGATATTTCAGAGAGTGGAATAGACTGCTTACACTTATTTTTGGATCTGACCTACCAGCATACACCCACAAGTGAACTACCAATTTTAGGTGATATTGCCCTTTAAGGCTGGATGCTCAGGGACCTTCAAATTTAGAAACAACATACTCCTGCGCATCAGTGAACGGACTCCATAGTGCTGTATCACTAGGTCAGAAAATGGATAATCCCTTAGATGCCTTGCTGCCCTGTAGGACTTGGGTTGTCCTGGCCGTGCTGTAGGAATAGAAGTAAAAAGAAAGAGGGCACACTGGCCTAGTGCATTATCCAACAGATGTCTACTCACAAACATAGACTTATAAAAACCAAAACATGTCTAAATGAGTAGACATGTCCAAAACATGTCTACTCAAAAACACAGACTTGTAAATTTGTTCATCAAGCCACATGGGTGGCTAGTCTCTCTCAAATTGCTAGGGTGGCTAGTATCTCTCCAATAAAACCAAAACATGTCTACTCACAAACACAGACTTATAAATTTGTTCATCAAGCCACATGGGTAGCTACTCTCTCTCAAATCACTAGGGTGGCTAGTCTCTCTCCAATAAAACCAAAACATGTCTAAATTAGTAGACATGTCCAAAACATGTCTACTCACAAACACAGACTTATAAATTTGTTCATCAAGCCACATGGGTGGCTAGTCTCTCTCAAATTGCTAGGGTGGCTAGTATCTCTCCAATAAAACCAAAACATGTCTACTCACAAACACAGACTTATAAATTTGTTCATCAAGCCACATGGGTGGCTAGTCTCTCTCAAATCGCTAGGGTGGCTAGTCTCTCTCCAATAAAACCAAAACATGTCTAAATGAGTAGACATGTCCAAAACATGTCTACTTACAAACACAGACTTGTAAATTCGTTCATCAAGCCACATGGGTGGCTAGTCTCTCTCAAATCGCTTGGACAACCAGAACAAGGTAGGGGGTCCTACATGGGACCCTGCTGGCTGACGTGTTTCGAAGGACCAACTTTCCTCAAGGCTCTGAAGAAGAAGGTTGGTCCTTCGAAAAACATGTCAGACAGCAGGGTCCCATGTCCCCTACCTTGGTGTGGTAGTCCAAGCGATTTGAGAGAGACTAGCCACCCATGTGGCTTGATGACGAGTTTACAAGTCTGTGTTTGTAAGTAGACATGTTTTGGTTTTATTGGATATTTTTTATAATATTTTTTTGGATAATGCACTAGGCCAGTGCGTCCTCTTTCTTTTTACTTCTATACCTTCAAATTTAGGTTCTATCCAATGTTTGCTATCGCAGACCAGGTTTTCCTGAGTTGTTAGGGGACTTAGGAATTTTTTGAGCCTCTAAGTTGGCCTTCCTCAACCTTTTTTTTGTTACCCTGAAAAAAAACTAAAATGATTTCAGGTCTCAAGGAGCCCTTACTAAAACCAATTCATCATGGGTCAATGAGGGGAAAATGCTCCTTACATTAATAGTCAGTAGGAAAAAAATGGCACCTATGCAGACAGAAAAAAATACCATATGTCATGCTTCTGGTTTTGGCTAGTAATGTTGGCCAATGTACTGATGTGGCTAAAAGTGTGCTGGGGTATGTTCTTGACATTCACTAGACCTACAGTAAGTAAGCTGCTTGGATGGTGCCTATGCAGGCACCATCGAATATGGGGTCATTCAGCCACAGCTCACGAAAGCCTAGAAGCCTCTGGAGGAACCATGGTTGAAAATGGATGCTTTAAACCAGGAGTCTCCAAACTTTTCAAACAAAGGGCCAGTTTCAGTTTACTGTCCTCCAGACTTTAGGGGGTGGATTGTGGCCAGCCAGCTGGGGTAGAAAAGGCCCTGGGCCCAGAATTGGTGAGAACCAACATGGACTTAGGACTAATGGTCAGTAGGAGTAGCACCCCATCATTGGTATTAGTGGGAGGAATAGTGCCCCATCATTGGTATTAGTGGGAGGAATGGTGCCCCATAGTTGGTATTAGTGGGAGGAATAGTGCCCCAAAGTTGGAATAAGTGGGAGAAATAATGCCCATATCATTGGTATTAGTGGGAGGTATAGTGCCCCATTGTTGGTATCAGTGGGGGGAATAGTGTCCCATGATTGGTATTAATAGGGGGAATAATGCCCCATTGTTGGCGTCAGTGGGAGGAAAAGTAACTCATATCATTGGGAGCAATAGTGCCACAAGGGCCAGGAAAAAGCTGGCAAAGGGCCCTTGGGTCACAGTTTGGAAACCCCTGCTTTAAACACTCAAAAAAAAGGTAATACCTTCTACACCTTCCTATTTTTGAAGAAAAATTATTATAAGTGGCATAAAGTAGCCCCATTAGTTCCAGTAATGGCATTTTTTGGGATGTCTAAATCATTTATTTGTGATGGGCAAATCAGAATAATCATTGGCCATCCATTTCTGATTGGTCTGAATAGCTCCGTGATGGTTTTGATGACTTGTGAACGATCACACAGACCATCATTATTATTGACAAATTGTATAATTCTCCCAAACAAACAAAATAAAAAATATAAAATACATAAAAGTATGTAGTTTGCTGATGTGCTGGGTTTCTAACTGATTCACCCATCACTATTTATGAGAAAGAAAATTTTTATTTGAATGCCTTCTCTAGATCAGGGTTTCTCAACCAGGGTTTCATGGAACCCTAGGGTTCCTCCAGAGGTTGGTAGGGGTTCCTTGAGGGTTCCTCCAGAGGTTGGTAGGGGTTCTTTGAGGGTTCCTCCAGAGATTGCTAGGGGTTCATTGAGGGTTCCTCCAGAGGTTGCTAGGGGTTCCTTGATGGTTCCTCCAGAAGTTGCTAGGGGTTCATTGAGGGTTCCTCCAGAGGTAGCTAGGGGTTCATTGAGGGTTCCTCCAGAGGTTACTAGGGGTTCCTTAAGGGTTCCTCCAGAGGTTGCTAGGGGTTCTTTGAGCAATTTCTGCCTCTCCCACTAACACCATCAATCTTTATAGCTATCTGTAAGGGGGTAATCCCTCCCAATGACCACACGTGTAAGGAACATTCTTCCCACCGACCATAACACCAATGTATCATGAGTTGTGGATATAGTCATCTTTAGCAGGGGTTCCCTGAGAAGAGAATGTTATTACAGGATTTTCTCTGTTTTCAAAAGGTTGAAAAAGGCTGCTCTAGATGCACCCAGTTCCTGGCTTGAACGTCCTTGAGAACCCAGCCTTAACCCTTTTTTAAACAACCTGTATGAATTTAAGAACAATCAAGAATCTTCACCCATTTGGGGCTCAATGCAACATGTTAATACCTTTATAGAAAAAATACAGAAGCTGTCCAGTTGACATTATTAATTGACATCATAGAGAGAATTTGACCTGAAAAAAGCAGTTTTGTTTTCGATAGCCAAGAGAATGGTTAGATTCTCAGATTTCTTGTTCTCTGTGTTCCTATCTTGTAGATTTCCTCTTTTTCAGTGACAACATTTCTATTGAGGAAAGTAGTGAGGATAAGGGCATACAGACAGCAATAAAAACCTATTGAAGGTCCTACCCTGGTTTGGGTGGTAAGGAAATTTCCCGTCAACTTCCTGTCCTGGGAAAGATGTCACTGGGACAAGAAGCAAAAGAGAATATCCTAAATGGGGCCACAGACAGCAAAAATATATAAAAAAAACACATTCCCTATTTTATAGTTTTGGCTTAAAATATAGTTTCATGCTATGAATGTACCTAAAGCAGAGAACCAGGTAACATGCAGCCCAACAGCTTTATTTTACGTGCTCTCCGGATAGTAAGGTATTGCAATGATCAAATCCAACAATTCAAAGCAACTTGTCCAATTTTTGGTCCAGGACAGTCAGGGCCAAAAAAAAGCCATTGGTTATGAACTATTGCATTTGGCTCATTGGTCTTTACCATATTACATAAGCACAATGCTGTATTGCAGGTTACACTCTTATGCCGCGTACACACCATCACTTTATGTGATGAAAAAAAACGACACTTTCTGTGAAGTAAAAAATGACGTTTTTGAAACTTCAATTTTCAAAGACGAAGTTGCCTACACACCATCGTTTTTCTCACAATGTTCTTGCAAAGTGAGGTTACGTTCCACCACGTTTTACCATTGAAGCTTGCTTCATAAGTAGCTTCTGGGCATGCGTGGATGAAAAAACGTCTTAGAAAACGACGTTTTTTTTGCTACACACGGTCAATTTCTGTGAAGTAAAAAGTGCACTTTTGAAAAACGACACATAAAATTGAAGCATGCTTCAATTTTTTTTGGTCGTTTTTTACAAGACATAAAACGACGTTTTCCCCCACACACAGTCAATTAAAGTGACGTTTTTAAAAACGTCATTTTTTTTCATCACATAAAGTGATGGTGTGTACGCGGCATTAGTTGGCTGTATTGATGGATTTTGAGTATAGTTTTATTGGTTGGGGTTTTCCACTCTAATCCAAATGTTATCGCACTAGTAAAGCTTTCTCTGAACTGTTTCATTTATGAGCTGAAGTTCCATCGCCTAAATTTCTTTCCTTCCCTGGCACCACAAAACATTGTCGAAAACCAAAAACATTTTGAGAAAGTCCATAAAAAAAAAAAAGAATATATATATATTTATTTATTTATTTTTTGTAAGGATATAAACATTTTTTTAGATAACTAAAATTGATATTTTTTTCATTCTCATTTCTACCTAGCAAATGGAAAATGTTTTTACCTGTTAATTCTTATGTGAAAAAAACTTGATTAAACATATAGATAAATTATATAACTCAAGCTGAGTCAGAGAAGTGACTTCTCCCCCTCCCTGTATGCTCTCTTTAAAGGGGGCCATTGGAAATTTCAATTAGAGAGAGACAGTCTGAAATAAAGCTTCTGCTGGGAACTCTTTCCCATGCATGCACCTTCTAGTAAATGTTTTTTTAATAATTGTATTCAAAATAATAATAAAAAAAAGTAATACATTTAAATAAGTACAAAAGTGTAATAATATTCCTAAGCAGTTTGATTGTGCATTCACTTAGTCTGCTCTGTCTGCTCTGTTTAAAGGAGCCATAGGAAGTTTCAATTAGAGAGAGACAGTCTGAAATAAAAACAGCTTCTTCTGGGAGTTTAGTCTGCTCTCTCTGATCTTTTTTTAAAAAGGGGCCATAAGAAATTTAAATTAGAGAGAGTCTGAAATATAAACAGCTTCTGCTGGGAACTCTTCCCCATGCAAGCGCCTTCTAGTAAATGTTGTTTAATGATTTTATTAAAAATAATAATAATAAAAAAGTAATACATTTAAATAAGTACAATAGTGTACTCATATTCCTAAGCCGTTTGATTGAGCATTCGCTTAGTCTGCTCTGTTTAAAAGAGGCCATAGGAAGTTTCAATTAGAGAGAGACAGTCTGAAATAAAAACAGCTTCTACTGGGAACTCTTTTCCAAGCATGCACCTTCTAGTAAATGTTTTTTTAATGATTTTATTAAAAATAAGCAATGGAGCATTTGCTAAGCCTGCTCTTTTTTTTAAAGGGGGGGCCATAGGAAGTTTCAATTAGAGAGACAGTCTGAAATAAACATAGCTTCTGTTGGGCACTCTTTCCCATGCATTTGCCTTTTAGAAATGTTTTTTTAATGATTTTATTCAATATAATAATAAAACAAATAAGGACCAAAGTGTAATAATGTTCCTAAGCAGTTTGATGGAGCATTCGCTTAGTCTGCTCTGTTTAAAAGAGGCCATAGGAAGTTACAATTAGAGAGAGGCAGTCTGAAATAAAATCAGCTTCTGCTGGGAACTCTTTTTCATGCATGCACCTTCTAGTAAATGTTTTTTTAATGATTTTATTAAAAATAATAATAATAAAAAAATAATAACAAGTTAAAAGTGTAATAATATTCCTAAGTAGATTGATTGAGCATTCGCTTAGTCTGCTCTGTTTAAAAGAGGCCATAGGAATTTTCAATTAGAGAGAGACAGTCTGAAATAAAAACAGCTTCTGCTGGGAACTATTTCCCATGCATGCTCCTTCTAGTAAATGTTTTTTTTAATGATTTTATTAAAAATAATAATAACAAAATGTAATATGTTAAAAGTGTAATACAGCTTTTTTCCTAAGCAGTTTGCTAAGTCTCTTTTTAAAGGGGGGGGGGGGGGGCATAGGAAGTTTCAATTAGAGAGACAGTCCGAAAAAAACACAGCTTCTGTTGGGCACTCTTTCTCATGCATGCACACTTAAGTATATATTTTTTTTATTATTTTATATATATATATATATGTATGTATGTATATGTATGTATATATATGTATGTATGTATGTATGTATATATGTATATGTATATACAGGGCTTTTTTCAGGGGGAACTTGGGGGAACCTTTGGCTCAGACCCTTTGGTGCCTGCTCACCACAATCACTTGTAAACACAGAAGTCTGGTTTCTGTGTTTACAAGTGACAGCTCTGCACTCTGTATGTAACCCCCTGAACTCTGCACTCTGTATGTAATGCAATCCTGGTATTTAATGCCCCTTTAAGACCCTTCTACTGTTTGTGAAATCTGAACGGGGTCGTGGTTGAGTTCCTGCACCTATTTTCTGAGAAAAAAAGCTCTGTATATATATATATATATATATATATATATATATATATATATATATATATATAGATATACAGATAGATATATAGATATATATATAGATAAAGATATATCTATATCTGTATGTAGATATATAGCTATATATATATATATAGCTATATATCTATATCTATATATATAGATATATATATACATATATATGTAAAAAAAATAATAAAGACTGACAAAAAAAACTGTAATAAAGGTTCCTAAGCAGTTTGAAGGAGAATCCACTAAGCTCTGACCATGTATATAAAATTACAAAATTAGAAAGTTCAGCTTAAAAATAGACATGTTAAGTTGTTAACACTGTAAATTTTCATTCGTTCATTAAAAAAATGTGTTTTATAACATCTGTTATGTTGAACCGATTTGGCATATCGACAATACCGACTGGCATCATGTGCATCCAAATTAACAAATGGAACGAAATTCAGATCCATTCATTATCCGAATCGGAATTATCGTACAAATTTGAAATTTTAATTCTTTTCCCATATACTTGAATTACTATTGCATCATGTGACAACGTCTGAATGAAACTAATGAAATGATTGCATACTTTATTTTAGTTTTAATTTTTTTCAGATCCGTTACATTCATCACTATGTTTATTCAGAGATTCATATATATCCGAATCTCCGAAGATTAAATTATTTTCAGAAAAATAACGTATCATAACGAAATGCACATTTCTACTTAGAAATGCTAAGTTCAATTAAATATCTACCGTGTTTCTCAGAAAATAAGCCTGGGTCTTATATTAATTTTGGCAACAAAAGACACAGTAGGGCTTATTTTCGGGGTAGGTCTTACCATGTAATGTGATGTCTTCTCTCTCCCTGCCTGTCAGAAATCCCTGATGTGAACCGAGTTAAAATGCTTGTAAAATCTATAATCCACTCTATTACAGTAGTATATAATGTACAATGTGTGTTTCTGTAATATAATTGTGCCAAATACCTTCATTATAGCTCTGCTCTGCACTTCTGTGACCCGCCGGAGCTTTCTTCCCTTCAATTATATTACAGAAACACACACATTGTACATTATATACTACCGTAATAGAGTGGATTATAGGATTTTACAAACATTTTAAACTAGGGCTTATTTTCGGGGTAGGGCTTATATTGCAGCTCTCCTGGAAAATAACGCTAGGTTTTATTTTCGGGGTAGGTCTTATTTTCGGGGAAACATGGTAGGTCCATGTTTCTATGTAAAATAATCCAAAGGTTTCTTTGGATTAGAGTGGAAAACCCTTTAAACTATCCATCAACCAGACAAGATAAAAGGAAACCATTTGATAGTGATCTTTAAAAATTCAAGAGCATACGATTTGGTGGGGGACACCAAGAGCTCTACAAGCACAATAGCAGTGTGAAGAGTAGTGTGATTTCCATTTTTTAGACATGGGGGTTGTAGAGCTGGAGGTAACCAGCCAACCTTCTGGCCGGAGAGAGTGACTCCAATTCTGCATGTTATTCCTGACAACATTTAAAGAGTTCTGCAGCTTCCGTACTGGCAAACAATATTTTGAGTTGAGATATTTAACAAAGATAATCTTTCAGGCACATAAACATTGAGTATTTCTAACAAATTTCAAGTTTCTGCTTTAATAATGGTGTCTGACGGAAATTCCTCCTTTCCGGGTGCAACTTGGATGGATAGAGAAAATGCTGAGGTCCAATTAGAAGAGTTGATGAGTAATGACAGCCCTTAACATAAGGTGAAGCGACTGGCTTGTAGAGGTCAAAAAAACACATTGATCACCTGACTATGGGTGACTGTTGCTTGGTAAGGATGTAATCAAAAAGCTTTATTTTACTGTTACCAGAATATTTTTGTACTCCCTAAAAATTTGGTTTCGCCAGATTACCTGAAAAATGAGCACGGTTTATCCCCTGGACAAGAGGTACGTCATTGTACCAACACAATTGATGCTAAGGTAAAGCTATAGAATAAATTGCATTATGGTTTTTCTGGTTCCTGTCCTGACAGACAACCTAAAGGTCCTCCACCTGTGGTAGAACCAAAAACAGCAGCATGGTTTTAACTAGACATGTGCATTCGTTTCCGTCCGAATCTCTGGGATTTTCGTGTTCGTTTTAACAAACGATAACGAATGTGCAGAGTCCGAAAATCCGAAAGATCCGACATAAAAAAATCCTTTATTTTCGTTTCGTTGCGACAACGGTTCGATATAGACAGAAGACTCGACATGACAGTGATAATAGCGGTCTGTGTCTATTGAACCTGCGGTTGAATTTGCCTAACCTAACTCTATTAGTCCGAGATTATTCGACATAGAGAGAAAAGATTTTACATTATAGAGACATGAAGATTCGACATAGAGAGAAAAGATTGAATAAGTTATCAGTCAGTGTCTCTGTAGTGTGCCACATCCAAATAATATAGACAAGAAGAAAGATATCCCCTGACTGGACTTTAAAGGCACTCAAATGTAAACAAATATTGAAACAAAGCTATTAATTGATAAAGAACAAGTATAGTAAAGAAAGATAAAATTGTGAATAACTGGAATTTGCACAATATTGTATGTGAGTTTCATCAAATAGAAACCACAATAATTGTCATAGTTTTTCAGTAGATCACCCAACGTTTCAGAAAATCCAATCTCCTTCTTCAGGAGGAAAAAAATCGTGTGTCTATAATATTTCAAAAAAACATGTTGTCAAGATTGATAATAAAGCACATCACAAATAGTAAAACCTCTTTTGGATTCTCCGAAACGTTGGGTGATCTACTGAAAAAGTATGTCAATTATTGTGGTTTCTATTTGAAAAAACTCACATACAATATTGTGTACATTCCAGTTATTCACAATTTTATCTTTCTTTACTATATTTGTACTTTATCAATAAACAACTTTGTTTCAATATTTTCTTACATTTGAGTGCCTTTAAAGTCCAGTCGGGGGATATCTTTCTTCTTGTCTAGAGAGAAAAGATTCGACTTTATAGAGACATGAAGATTCGACATAGAGAGAAAAAAGTCGACATAGAGAGAAAAGAGTCGACATTATAGAGACATGAAGATTCGTCATAGAGAGAAAAGAGTCGACATAGAGAGAAAAGAGATGAAGGAAAAAAGCTGGGACAGCCGCACTCCAAAAAAACTCCTCCTTTAATTAAAAATCACAAAATACATGCCACAGCAAAGGAGGAGTTTTTTTGGAGTGCGGCTGTCCCAGCTTTTTTCCTTCATCCTAACCTGCATTTTGATTGCACTGCCTGCACCCTTGGCTCGGACAACAGGAATCAGATTACCTGGTTCTCTTTGAGCGGTTACCCACTCTCTCATAGAGAGAAAAGAGTCGACATTATAGAGACATGAAGATTCATCATAGAGAGAATAGAGTCGACATAGAGAGAAAAGAGTCGACATTATAGAGACATGAAGATTCAACATTATGGAGACATGAAGATTTGACATGGAGAGAAAAGAGTCGACATAGAGAGAAAAGATTCTACATTATAGAGACATGAAGATTCGTCATAGAGAGAAAAAAGTCGACATAGAGAGAAAAGAGTCGACATTATAGAGACATGAAGATTCGACATAGAGAGAAAAGAGTCGACATAGAGAGAAAAGAGTCGACATTATAGAGACATGAAGATTCGACATAGAGAGAAAAAAGTTGACATAGAGAGAAAAAAAGTCATCATTATAGAGACATGAAGATTCGACATAGAGAGAAAAGAGTCGACATAGAGAGAAAAGAGTCGACATTATAGAGACATGAAGATTCGTCATAGAGAGAAAAAAGTCGACATAGAGAGAAAAGAGTCGACATTATAGAGACATGAAGATTCGTCATAGAGAGAAAAAAGTCGACATAGAGAGAAAAGAGTCGACATTATAGAGACATGAAGATTCGACATAGAGAGAAAAGAGTTGACATAGAGAGAAAAGATTCTACATTATAGAGACATGAAGATTCGACATAGAGAGAAAGGATTTGACATTATAGAGACATGAAGATTTGAGATTTTAGGGACATGAAGATTCGACGAAGCAACTAAAAACATACGTTAGCCACAAGTGGACATTTATGGTCAAATGCTCCGCCCATTGGCTACAGAAGAGTTCTAATGTTGGTTGACTAGTAATAATGAATAAATATAATTATTACTAGTCATACAACATTAGAATTCTTCTATAGCTTGTGGGCACAGCATTCGACCGGAAATGTACGATCGCGGCGTCGTACAGTTTAGCTGCTTCGTCAAATCTTCTTAGAACATTCAGCGGACACCTTCAATGACAGATTCGACTTTAATTAATTCGGATTTTCGAACGAATGCATTTTTTAACTAAATGAAAATAGTAAAATTCAGTTTAGTAAGAATTTCGGAAGTTAACTAAATAATTGTATTTTTCGGACGAAAACAAAATTCCGAAACAAAATATTTCAATGTACACATGTCTAGTTTTAACCACCAGCCGAAGACATTCTGGTTGCATGAGTCAAGCCAAAGCCATCATGAGACGAAACAAAAATAAAAAAACAGAATTATGCAAAAACTTATCGGGGAAAACTTGTGGCAAAATACGGTGGAAAGAGCAAAACAAGCAGGATACAAATTTTCAAAATGTCAAACCGGAAGGGATGATTACTGCTCAACAGCCTCTACAAAAAAATAGACATAATGGTAGAACAAAAAAAAACAGTGTTAATGTACCATAGAAAGTGACATTTGTCAAACAATACAATATAGGTGCTACATATACACCCCTAAAGAACCAAGAACATTTGAAGGACCAAGTCAACATTTCAGAACTTCTGATGACACAGTTTGTATTTTAGGTGGACATCCCATGGGCCAGTAAACTATACATTTCAAAAATATTGTTTCCCTAAGATGGGGATAAAGTGCTTGAGTAGGAGGGGGGAACAAAAAATAGCTATGGGTGGGTTCTGTGGTGGTAACTCTTAGCTGGTGATTGCAGGTATGGTTTGTGTGTTGGTGGGAGCTTCGTAGCACCATCGTCATGGAACGACAAAGCAAGATGGTTTCCACACGTAGCAAATGTTAGAAAAAAAAATAAAAAAATTGTGTGTGAACAGAACTAATGATCGAGAGAAAGGGAGGCACATATGCTATTCTGCGTTGGAAGCCCTGGGGCTGTGCTTGGCACTGCAAGGACAAGTTTTAATCTCGGCAAACTGTCCACACTTCCCCTGTTTAATCCTTGTCCCAGGGTTTTTGTCTTCTCTCTTGAGAACAAAGGACTGGCTGGGTCCAGTGCATTTCATGACTGCCTGGATAGAAAGGAAATAACAGAGGAGCAGGGATGAATTACTGTCATCCCACATGCTAACGCAGCTTTTGTTGCCCCTTGTAGCGCTACGCTTTATTTATTTTTTTCTATACTAGCGACCCAGCTCTGCTCTGTGCCGGAATCATTACCGGGACGGCACCTATCCTCTCCAACGTGGCCTGGCTGACGGCGTAAGACCTAGTTTGAGGAGGCTTTGCTTTTCTGCCGACTGTGCCATTGCTCCTAGCACCAGTCTTAGGAGAAGGGGCTGTGTTAGCTGTGACTATCAATGTCTTTGGGGGACCTGTAGAGGGCTGTCCTCCATTTGCGTATATTGGCCTCGGTTGGCCTGTGACAGAGCGAGAAGTGGAGTGGCGGCACCCATTGCAGTTGTAGGTGACGTATGAGCCGGTGGTGTAGTTGGATTTGGAGTTGCTCCAGTAGTGACCGTTGAAGGTATTGGTGTTGGTGGCTGACGTCAGCGTGTCATGCTCAGAGGAAGAGGCATCTGGGTGAAAGACTTTGGTAGACGGCGTGCACTTGGGAGGAAGGTCGTCCTCTCTGGAAAGACAAGAGAAAGAAACAGTGAATATGAAAAAATGGGCAGGCAGGTTAGTTCAGCATACAAGCTGAAGATGAAACATAAAGACCTTAATGCTAAGCAAAACTGGGCACTTTTGCATTGCCAAAATCTTGGCAAAATTTTCAAATTTCAGAAAAATTATTGTTTTTCATGAAGGTAGATATATTGGGCCAGATCCACGAAGCAGTTTCGCTGGCGTAACTGCTAGGTTGCTCCGGCGTATCTTTGTTTTGTATCCACAAAACAAGATACGCCTGAAGCTGGGCTAGATCCGACTGGCGTACGTCTTAGTACGCCGTCGGATCTAAGGTGCTTATTTACGCTGGCCGCTAGGTAGCGCTTCCGTCGATTTCCGCTTTGAGTATGCAAATTAGCTGGATACGCGAATCCACAAACGTACGTCCGGCCGGCGCATTTTTTTACGTTGTTTCCGTAAGGCTTTTTTCGGCGTAAAGTTACCCCTGCTATATGAGGCGTAGCCAATGTTAAGTATGGACGTCGAGCCAGCATCGAATTGACTGTTGTGTACGTCATTTGCGTAAAACGTTTGCGAATAGGGCTTGGCGTAGAATGACGTTCACGTCGAAAGCATTGGCTGGTTGCGGGTTAATTTGGAGCATGCGCACCGGGACACCCCCACGGACGGCGCATGCGCCGTTCAGAAAAAACTTAATTTACGTCGGGTCAAGACGCATTGACATAAAACACGCCCCCATCGCATCCATTTGAATTGCGCGCCCTTACGCCGACACAGTTACATTACGCCGCCGTAACTTACAGCGCAAATTTTTGATTCCTTTATAACATGTATGGTTATATTGTCTTGAAAAAAACCTCTTCAGGCACATGGAAGCATAATGCCTTGTACGCCGTGAGTCCGTCGGAAGCCAGATGGAGGCTACACACGGTCGGACTTTCCGAGAAAAAAAGCCTGTCAAACTTTTTTTCTCGGAAAGTCCGGCCGTGTGTACGAGGCATAATGCCTCGTACACACGATAGGTTAACCAGAGGACAACAGTCTGATGGACCGTTTTCATCGGTCAAAACCGATCGTGTGTGGGCCCCATAGGTTATTTAACCATAGGTTAAAAAAAAGCCAACTTGCTTTAAATTTAACCGATGGATTCATAACCGATCAAAAATCCACGCATGCTCAGAATCAATTTGACGCATGCTTGGAAGCATTGAACTTATTTTTTTTCAGCACGTCGTTGTGTTTTACGTCACCACATTCTGACACGATCGGTTATTTAACCTATGGTGTGTAGGCGTGATGGACCATCAGTCAGCTTCATCGGTTAACCGATGACAACGGTCCTTCAGACCGTTCTCATCGAATGGACTGATCGTGTGTACGAGGCTTTAGACAACACAGCCGGATGAGCGTCTGTTACCTTATCTCATTGGGGATTTCATCTTCTTCCTCTTTGTGTTTGTTCCTCCAGTAGACCAGACCCACAGCTACCACCACGATGCAGATAACCAGCACCAGGATTCCTCCGGCAATGGCTCCAACAATGAGGCCCACACTCTGGTGCTTAGCTGAGGACACAAACACAGGCAAGGGTTACCACCACATACCAGAACAAGCCAACCTTCAAGTTCAACTCCAAGACAACCTTGGAAACCTCTGTTTGGATATTCTGGCCCTGGAGCCATTCCAGGACTTTTTGACCCAAGTTTCTGTCATTCTAGTCTCAGAGATTTCCTAATAAAGGGAGATCTAGAACTGGTTTGAATTTTATATATACATATAAATATCTATAGGGGAATGTGATTGTAGCACTCTCTTAGGCAGGGCTATCTTTAATGTTGATTGGACCCCCAAACCCCCCACATGCAATTTTGCTCTCCGCCTGCTCTGAGACATACAATAAATATCAGCTAGACTTAAAATCAGTTTACTGTATCAGATCAGGCAGTGATTGCGATTGGTTGCCAGAGGTTACAGCATATCATTACCACTTACTGACTGGTTGCTAGAGGCTACAGCACACATTACGGCTCACTGATTAGTTGCTAGAGGTTACAGCGCATGATTTCTTCTTGTTGATTGGTGGCTAGAGATTACTGTACAGTAATACTGCTCACTGATTGGTTGCTAGAGGTTACAGCACATCATCTCTTCACTGCAGAGGGGCATGATATGCATATGAATGTCGCCTCTATTTACATATGAATACCGCCGGCCTCAGCTATTTACATATGAATACAGACGCTATTTACATATGCATGCTCCCATTATTTACATATGAATGCTCCCATTATTGACATATGAATGCTCCCATTATTTACATATGAATGACGGTTATTTACATGTGAACACAGTGGCCCATATTCTCGTAGAGGCAGGCGTAGCGCATCTGAGATACACTATGCTGCCGTAACTTAGAGCGGCATGTCCCGTATTCTCAAAGAACTTGCGCTTTAGGTTACACCGGCGTAGTGCAACTGGGCCGGCGTAAGCCCGCCTAATTCAAATGTGGAAGTGGTGGGCGTGTTTTATGGAAATTAATCGTGACCCCACGTAATTTGACGCTTTTTTCGAACGGGGGTAACTTTACGCCCAAAAAAGACTAATGTAAACGACGTAAAAAAAAGCGCCGGCCGCACGTACGTTTTGAGAATCGGCGTATCTAGCTCATTAACATATTTGATGCGTAAATTGACGGAAGCGCCACCTAGCGGCCAGCGTAAATATGCAACTTAGATACGACGGCGTAAGAGACTTACGCCGGTCGGATCTAATACAAATCTATGCGTAACTGATTCTAAGAATCAGGCGCATAGATACGACGCCTCACACTAAGGCCCCATACTCACGACCAAACATGTCTGCTGAAACTGGCCCGCAGGCCAGTTTCAGCAGACATGTTTGGTCGTGTGTGGGCGCGAGCGGGCTGAATTCCAGCAAACATTTGCCCGCCGGGCCTTTTCCCAGCAGACAAATATTCCTGGACTTGTTTTAAAACAGTCCGCTGGAATCCTGCCCGCTCGGACATGTACGGTCGTCAGTACAGACCTACCGTACATGTCCAGGCGCCCGCCGTCCCTCGCATGCGTCGAATGACTTCGACGCATGCGTGGAAGCATTTTAAAGGCGGGCTGCCCACGTCGCCGCGTCATTGTCGCGGCGACACCGCGTCATCGACGCGGCGACACCGCGGACACGCCCCGCGTATTGTTTACGCGCGGACTTCTGTACGATGGTGTGTACAACCATCGTACAGAAGCCCTCTGGCAGACATGTATGGTGAAAACGGTCCGACGGACCGCTTTCACCATACATGTTTGTCCGTGTGTACCCGGCCTCAGAGTTACGACGGCGTATCTTGTACGAGAATCTGGGCCAGGGTCTGCAGGTGAGTCATCTGTACACAACAATAGGGCAGAGCTGAGCAGTATGAGTAGCAGCACTTCACACTGAGATATCAGGACACAGCACAGGACTAAAACTTCAAGGGACAAGGGAATTTAAACTGTGATAGTTGGCAAGTATGAGGCAGCTGCTTTGGACCCCACAAAAATGACAGGGCCCACAGCAGCCCCTTTTGCCCTGCCTTAAAGACAGCCCTGCTGTTAGGCAGATGCCAGGCTGTCAGGTAAATTTCGTTATTTTTGTGCTCCTCTGTCATTAGTGGGGCTGCTGCTGATTTCTTTGGACTGATCGGGGTCCCACAGGCTGCACACTCAGTTGCTTTTCAGAACAAAGGAGATCCAGAACAAAGGAGTGGAGCAGGCTGACTGCGCAGTCTGAATATTTATGGGGTCCCAGCTAATCCCTGAGGGGACATGCTCAGAAGGTGGCTGGAGAGAACATAATTAGTCTGGGGCTGGATCAGTCAAGATCCTTGTCCAATAGGAGAAGCATCCAGCCGCCCTCCCAGGCAACCCTTCATCTTCACCAGGAGCCCAGCAAGGCTTCCGGCTACCCTGAGTCCGGGGCCCTACCCGCAGAGAGACTTCAAGCTAAAGAAGGGGGAATTTTACCTAGGATGCAGTCTGGTGAGTACACTAAGCAACTGTTTGCCTGACTCTAAGGGAAGCATCCAAGCACCCAAGGACTTGTAAGTACATAGAGACTGAGGGTCGCTCGGGCCGGGAACATTGCTTTGGTGTCCCAGTGCTGTCAATTTCCAAGAGCTGTTGCTAAGGAACTTTTAACCCCTTCCATACAGGGTATTTTCACCTCCTTCCTGCCCAGACCAATTTTTAGTTTTCAGCGCTGTTGCACTTTGAATGACAATTGCACGGTCATGCAACACTGTACCCAAAAAACGCAATATTTTTTACTTTTTATTTAATAAATATCACAATTTTTTTTTAAAAAACATATTTTTTTCTCAGTTTAGACCGATGCGTATTCTTCTACATATTTTTGGTAAAAAAAAAATCGCAATAATTGTTTATTGAGTGATTTGCGCAAAAGTTATAGGGCCAGATTCACAAAGAGATACGACGGTGTATCTACAGATACACCATCGTATCTCTGACTTACATTGGTCCTATCTATGCGCCTGATTCATAGAATCAGATACGCATAGATAGGGCTAGATCTGACTGTGTTACACTGTCGGATCTTTTTTTCAATTAAAAAATGGCGCCGGGGGCGTTCCCGCTGATTTACGATAAATAATATGTAAATCAGCGAGATACGCAAATTCACGAACGTACGCTGACCCGTCGCAGTGTTCTTACATCGTTTCCGTAGCGGTTTTCCCATCGTATACTTACCCCTTCTTTTATCAGGCGCAGCCAATGTTAAGTATAGCCGGCGTTCCCGCGTCGAATTTGAATTTTCCAACGTCGTTTGCGTACGCCGATTCACGAACACGCGCATCGCAAGTCCCGCTCACGTCGAAACCACTGACGTCCTAGTGACGTCAGTGGGAGCAATGCACGCCGGGAAATTCCCCGGACGGCGCATGCGCATTTAAATCGGCGCGGGAACGCGCCTGATTTAAATGGTACACTCCCCTAGCCGCGGAATTAGAATTCCGCCGGGGGATTTAGGATCCGCCGTCGCAAGTTTGGAGGTAAGTGGTTTGTGAATTAGCCACTTGCCTCCTAAACTTGCGGGAGCGGATCTTAATTCACGTAGATCGAGCGGATCTATAGATCCGCTGAGCTACGTGAATCTGGCCCATAGCGTCTACAAAATAGGTGATAGAATTATGGCCTTTTTATTGTATAATTTTTTTTACTAGTAATGATGGCGATCTGCGATTTTTGATTGTGACCGTGACATTGTGGCGGACACATCGGACACTTTTGACACGTTTTTGGGACCATTCACATTTATACAGCGATCAGTGCTATAAATATGCACTGATTACTGTGTAAATATGACTGGCAGGGAAGGGGTTAACACTAGGGGGCGCTGAAGGGGTTAAAATGTTCCCTAAAGTGTGTTCTAACTGTAGGGGGAGGGGACTCACAAGGGGAGGAGACCGATGTGTGTTTCTCTTAACTGGAAACACAGCATCGGTCTCCTCACCTCTGACAGGAGGTGGATCTGGGTGTTTACACACCCAGAACCACACTCCTGCCGTGATCACCGGCAATCGCCGGGTCATGAGCGGTGCCGCGGCGCGCACGCTCCCTAGATCGCCGGGAACAAAGGACGTCATATGACGTCCACCCGGATCGAGGAAGGGTTCCTGCCGCCGTCATTTTACAATGGCCCGGTCGGGAAGAGGTTAAAGAAGAGGTAGCTGCTAAGAGAGGGCATCTTCCTACTACTGTTTAATTTTCTGAATTTTTCACTGCAATAAACTTTAAAAAGCAACCCTCCTAGACCAGTGATTCTCCAGTCCTCAAGGTGCCCCAACAGCTCATGTTTTCAGGATTTCCCCCAGATGAAAGTACTGTAGTAATTACTAAGGCAGTGAAACTGATTAAATCACCTGTGCAAAATAAAGGAAAGCCTGAAAACATGACCTGTTGGGGTGTCTTGAGGACTGGAGTTGAGAAACTTTGCCCTAGACTACTTATTGAGCCAGAATTGTGCATGTTAGGCCCCGTACACACGACCAGTTTCCTCGGCAGAATTCAGCTTCCGACCGAGTTTCTGGCTGAATTCTGCCGAGAAACCCGGCCGTGTGTACACTTTCGGCCGAGGAAGCCGACGAGGACCTCGGCGAGGAAATAGAGAACATGTTCTCTATTTCCTCGTTGTTCTATGGGAGAACTCGGCCCGCCGAGCTCCTCGGCGGCTCCAGGACTGAACACGCCGAGGAACTCGATGTGTTTGGCACGTCGAGTTCCTCGGCCGTGTGTACGGGGCCTGACCGTGTGCTTGGCTGCCATTTGCACTATTGGGAAAAAGAATCTGGGACAGGATAGCGGGACCAGTTGGAGGGTCTGCACTACATGATGATAAGGAGAACCTGTCACCTACTTCATTCAGGGCAAAGTGACAGGATCTCCAGTGGCAGTGTGTCCATAAAGGGCGCAGGAGAGCCACCCCCCTCTCCTGCACCGCTCTATCACCATAGATTGCATGAATCTATCTATGGTCGCCGCTGACACCCCCTTTTCAGGGGTCCGGACCCTTTTCGGCATAGGCTCTAATAGGTCCCCAAAACAGTGAACAGCGGGCACCATGCTGGGCGTTTGCTGTTCACTCGCTTTGCTAACACTGAACCACCTCTCAGCCAATCAGGTTGCCTGGAGAGGACGGAAGAAGACATGGAGGACGTGCAGATGACCGCCACTGACCTGATGCAAGACAGGTAAGTGCCGGGCAGCATATGATGGGGCACGGTAGCGGCAATTGATCGGCACAGTGGCAGCATATGATGGGGCACAGTAGCGGCAATTGATGGGCACAGTAGCGGCAATTGATGGGCACACTGGCAGCATCTGATAGGGAACAGTAGCAGCAATTGATCGACACACTGGCAGCATCTGATGGGGCACAGTAGCGGCAATTGATTGGCACACTGGCAGCATCTGATGGGGCACAGTAGCGGCAATTGATGGGCACACTGATAGCATTTGATGGGGCACAGTAGCGGCAATTGATCGGCACAGTGGCAGCATCTGATGGGGCACAGTAGCAGCAATTGCTCGGCACAGTGGCAGCATCTGATGGGGCACAGTAGCAGCAATTGCTCTGCACACGGGCAGCATCTGATGGGGCACAGTAGCGGCAATTGATGGGCACACTGGCAGCATCTGATGGGGCACCGTAGCGGCAATTGATCGGCACACTGGTAGCATTTGATGGGGCACAGTAGCGGCAATTGATGGGCACACTGGCAGCATCTGATGGGGCACAGTAGCTGCAATTGATGGGCACACTGGCAGCATCTGATGGGGCACAGTAGCAGCAATTGATGGGCACAGTGGCTGCGTTTGATGGGCACACTGGCTGCAAAAATTTTGAGCACCAGCCGCCACTGAGTCCCACTGACCCAGTTATACTCATCTTCACATCAACTCTCCACTGCTCCTTCCTACATCGCTGCCACCACAACTTCCAAAGGGCAGCTGCTGTCAGAGCTTACAGAGTGATGACCTCACCCCCCTCCATTATGTCATAGTGTTTAAACCTAATGATTGGCCGCTAGACCAGAGCATCACATCATCCGAGAAGGTCACATGGTCCTTCAAACCGGGGAATTTTTGCAGCATCTGCCTTGAATGGAGGAGGGGCATGGAACCCTGTGAATATAATTGGGTCAAAAGGAGGCTTTAGAGCAGGGGTGGCGAACCTTGGCACCCCATATGTTTTGGAACTACATTTTCCATGATGCTCCACTACACTGCAGATTGCATGAGCATCATGGGAAATGTAGTTCCATCTGGGGTGCCAAGGTACCCCATCACTGCTTTAGAGTGTCCCAGCTGGATCTTGGCTGTGTGTTAATCACGGTGGGAAGTTTTCAGGGATGTTAGGTGAACTTACGTGCCACCACTTGCAGGTCTAGAAGGCAGGTTCTGGTTCCCATAAGATTGGATGATACGCACTGATATCTTCCTGAGGTTGCAGTGCTGATGTTCTTCAGGAGGACAGTTCCTTGAAACTGGTCTGGAAAGAAAGAACGAGAGGGAATGACAATGGCAATCAAAAAGGGATCCGCTAGAAGTCACTTCCTGACCGCAGTAAACTGTAAAGCCTCGTACACACGATAGTTTAACCAGAGGACATTGGTCTGAAGGACTGTTGTCATCGGTTAACCGATAAAGCTGACTGATGGTCCGTCACGCCTACACACCATAGGTTAAATAACCGATCGTGTCAGAACGCGGTGACGTAAAACACAACGACGTGCTGAAAAAAACGAAGTTCAATGCTTCCAAGCATGCGTCGACTTGATTCTGAGCATGCGCGGGTTTGGAACCGATGGACGTGCCTACTAACGATCGGTTTTGATCTATCGGTTAGGAATCCATAGGTTAATTTTAAAGCAAGTTGGCTTTTTTTTAACCGATGGTTAACCACTTCCATACAGGGCACTTACGCACCTTCCCGCCCAAGCCAATTTTCAGCTTTCAGCACTGTCGCACTTTGAATGGCAATTGCGCGGTCATGCTACACTGTACCCAAAAAAAAACTTTTTTTCCCACAAATAGAGCTTTCTTTTGGTGGTATTTGATCACCTCTGCGATTTTTTTTTTTGCGCAACAAATAAAAAAAGACTGAAAATTTTGAAAAAAAATTAAGTTTTTATTTTTTTCTGTTAATTTTTTTGTAAATAAGTAAGTTTTCTCTTTCAATTACGGGCACTGATATGGCGGCACTGATGGGCACCGATGAGATGGCACTGATGGACATCGATGAGGTAGTACTGACGGGCACAGATAAGATGCCACTGATTGGTGGCGCTGGTATGCAGCACTGATGGGCACTCATGGGCGGCACTGATGGGCACTCATGGGCGGCACTGGGCACTCATAGGCGGCACAGATGGGCACTCATGGGCGGCACTTATGGGTGGCACAGATGGGCACTGATAGGTGGGCACTGGGCATGGATGGGCACTGTGGGGTGGCACTGATGGACACTGTGGGGCGGCACTGATTTACACTGATTGGCATCTTTTTTTTTATGTTTTTTTTTCCCAGACTTTTTTTTTTTTTTGCCCTTCCCTGGTCCAGGGTGGGCTTCCCTGGTGGTCCAGTGTGGCGATCCGAGGGGGGGCTGCGCTGATAAACAATCAGCGCGAACCCCCCCTGTCAGGAGAGCCGACGATCAGCTCTCTTCTACTTGCGTCTGTCAGACGCGAGTGAGGAAGAGCCATCAACGGCTCTTCCTGTTTACATCGTGATCAGCCGTGATTCGACACTGCTGATCACGTGGTAAAGAGCCTCTGTGAGAGACTCTTTACCGAGATCGGTGTTGCGGGGTGTCAGACTGACACCCTGCAACAACGATCGCCGGGGGCGCGCAGCGGCTCAGAATCCTGAGGACGTCATATCAGGATTCTACAACCACTTTGCCGACGTCAATCTGTCATTGGCGGGCGGCAAGTGGTTAAATAACCTATGGGGCCCACACACGATTGGTTTTGATCGATGAAAACGGTCCATCAGACGCTGTCCTCTGGTTAACCTATCGTGTGTACGAGGCCTTACTCTCCTCTCTGCCCCCGTGTGTCTGATAGGGATGAGTGGAGTGATTTTGAAGAAATCTTTTTTTTAAATAAATTACTAAGAAACAATAAAAAATAAAAAATCAATCTGCTCAATTTATTTAATTTTTTTATCCACGTGGTGCGTTCTTTTGGGTGGATATGTTTAGGTTTGTTTCTTTATTCAATTTTAGTGCTTGGCTTTATTTTGTTAGTGTACCGAAATCCGCTAATACATGTATTTCCTCCAGAGACACCCAATCACGGTGGCCAATGGAAGTTTAATAACAGCTTTACCAGTTTGCAGACGGCACTGTGCCTCTGTCTCGGCGCACAGCAAATTGAAGACATACAGGGCCAGATTCACAAAAGAGATACGACGGCGTATCTCCTGATACGCCGTCGTATCTCTGAGATACGATTGTCGTATCTATGCGGCTGATTCATAGAATCAGTTCCGCATAGATCTCCCTAAGATCCGACAGGTGTAAGTGACTTACACGGTCGGATCTTAGGCTGCAATTCCAGGCCGGCGCTAGGTGGCGATTCCATTGAGGTCGGCGTAGAATATGCAAATGAGTCGTTACGCCGATTCACGAACGTACGCTTGCCCGTCGCAGTAAATTTACGCCGTTTCCGTAAGAGATACGCGGCGTAAAGATAAAACTGCCCCCTAGTTGGCCTTGCCAATGTTAATTATGGCCGTCGTTCCCGCATCGAAATTTGAAAATTTAACATCGTTTGCGTAAGTCGTCCGTGAATGGTGCTGGACGCCATTTACGTTAACGTTGAAACCAATGACGTCCTTGCGACGTCATTTAGCGCAATGCACGTCTGGAAATTTTAGGGACGGCGCATGCGCAGTACGATCGGCGCGGGAACGCGCCTAATTTAAATGATCCACACCCCCTACCCGGATCATTTGAATTAGGCGGGCTTGCGCCGGAGGATTTACGCTACGCCGCCGCAACTTTTACAGGCAAGTGCTTTGTGAATCAAGCACTTGCCTGTAAAACGTTCGGCGGCGTAATGTAAATGAGATACGTTACGCCGCCGCAGAGATGCGGCGATCTACGTGAATCTGGCCCAGTATATTTTCTCAATGAGGTATTTTCAAAAACTATACTGCATTTTGGTCACTAGGTGGAGCTGACGGTCAAAAGGAATACTGTACAATGTGTGTATATATAGATATATAGGGCCAGATTCATAAAGAAGATACAACGGCGTATCTCCTGATACACCTTCGTATCTCTGAGTCTGGCCGGTCGTATCTATGCGCCTGATTCATAGAATCAGGTTCCGCATAGATCTCCCTAAGATCTGACAGGTGTAAGTGACGGAGCATGCGCAGTACGTTCGGCGCGGGAACGCACCTAATTTAAATGATCCACGCCCCATTTGAATTAGGCGGGCTTGCGCCAGGCGGATTTACGCTACGCCACCGCAACTTTACAGGCAAGTGCTTTGTGAATCAAGCACTTGCCCGTAAAACTTGCGGCGGTGTAACGTAAATGTGATACGTTACGCCGCCGCAGATTTACGCGAAAATACGTGAATCTGGCCCATAGATATCTCTCTCTCTCTCTCTATATATATATATATATATATATATATATATATATAGAGAGAGAGAGAGAGAGAGAGAGAGAGAGAGAGAGAGAGAGAGAGAGAGAGAGAGAGAGAGAGAGAGAGATCTATATATATCTATATAAAATCACATATTTGGGCCATTTTTGCAGTTTATAACAAAGAGGAAATTACAGTCAACCTATTCTTAAATAGACCCCAATGTGTAAAAAAAATTAAATAAAAAATCAAATCAATAAATACATATATATATATATATATATATATATATATATATATATATATATATATATATATATATATATATATATATTATTCTACACAAAGTTTTTCTTAAAATGTTGTAACTTTGTAAATTATTATAATTAAAACATATATCAATAAATACATTTATATATATTTATATATAAATGTATTTATTGATATATGTTTTAATTATAATAATTTACAAAGTTACAACATTTTAAGAAAAACTTTGTGTAGAATAATAATGAAAGAAATATCACATATTTATATTTATAAAATAAATGTGTATATTGTTCACACATTGGGGCCTTTTTAAAAATAGGCTGACTGTAATTTCCTTTTTGTTATAAACTGACAAATGGCCCAAATATGTGATTTTTTATTTTATTATTATTCTACACAAAGTTTTTCCTAAAATTTTGTAACTTTGTAAATTAACATAATTAAAAATTATATAATAATTTAAAGAGTTTAACAGTTACAAGATGTAATAAAAAATATAATGTAAAATAATATTGATAAAATATTCACATATTTGGGCCCTTTGTTAGCTCATAACAAAAAAAGGAGTAAGTAAGGTATTTATTAAAACCGTGTATGAAAGAAAATCCTTATTTGTGTTAAAGAAAAATTTAAATACATTTTTATATCATTATATATATACACTGTATACATCAGTTCCTTTGACGATTTCTCTGTAATTATTTTGCCTACCTCCTTTAATTTTTTCTTTAACACAAATAAGGATTTTCTTTCATACACGGTTTTATTAAATACATTATTTACTCCTATTTATATTCCATATATAATATTAATAATAATAATAATTGAAAGAGTTTAAGAGTTACAAAATGTAATGAAAAACATTATGTAAAATAATATTAATAAAACATTCACATATTTGGGCTATTAGTCAGCTTATAACAAAAGGGGAATAAGTAAGATTAAATATCTTACTTATTCCTTTTTTTGTTATAAGTTGACAAATGAATGGCCTAAATATGTGAACTTTTTATTAATATTATTTCACACAAAGTTTTTCATTACATTTTGCAACTTTTTAAATTATTATTATTATAATATAATTTTTATTAATATTAATTTATAAAGTTACAAAATTTTAAGAAAAACTTTGGGCCAGATTCACGAAAAATTACGGCGACGTAACGTATGTCCTTTACGTTACTCCGCCGCAAGTTTTCATCGTAAGTGCTTGATTCACAAAGCACTTGCGTGTAAACTTGCGGCGGCGGCGTAGCATAAAGCTGTCCGGCGCAAGCCCGCCTAATTCAAATGGGGCGTGTACCATTTAAATTAGGCGCGTTCCCGCGCCGAACGTTCTGCGCATGCTCCGTTTGGAAATTTCCCGCCGTGCTTTGCACGAAATTACGGCGCCCCAACGTGTTTTTTGAACGGCGACGTGCGTAACGTACTTTCGTATTCTCGGACGTCTTACGCAAAAAAAACAATAATATTAAAATTCGACGCGGGAACGACGGTCATACTTTAACATGGATGGTGTAATTTTACACCATCTAAATAGCACTCTTAACTTTACGACGTAAGAGAATGCGACGAACGCGCGTACCTTTGTGGATCGCCGTAAACAGCTAATTTGCATACCCGATGCTGGAAAACTATGCAAACTCCACCCAGTGGCCCCCGGAAAATTACACCTACGATCCGAAGGCGTACGAAGCCGCACGCCTGTCGGATCTTTGCCAAAAGCCGTCGTATCTTTGTTTGAGGATTCCAAATCAAGATACGACGTGGCAAATTTGAAAATACGCCGGCGTATCAGTAGATACGCCGGCGTATTACTACTGTGAATCTGGCCCAGGGTGACTGTAATTTCTTTTTTGTTATAAACAAAGTTTTTCTTAAAAATTTTTAACTTTATAAAATAATATTAATAAAAATGATATTATAATAATAATAAGAAAATCCTTATTTGTGTTAAAGAAAAATTTAAAGTAGGTAGGCAAAATAGTTACAGAGAAATTGTCAAAGGAACTGAATTTGGTTGAAGCATTTCTGCCTTATTAATCTCTGGTCATGGATGGGTTAAACATACGCTAATCTGCCTAACATAAAAAATATATATATTTTTTTTTTTTTGTTACACCTTTAATACACAACTTTGGCCTTTTTAGGTCTGTACACACGATCAGACCTTTGCCCGACGAAATTCAGATCGGAATTCCGATGGAGTAAAATAGAACATGTTGGGGCAGATCCTCAAAGAAATTACGCCGGCGTATCACTTGATACGCCGCGTAATTTCAAATTTCGTGCGTCGTATCTTTGTTTTGGTATCCACCAAACAAGATACGACGGCATCTGTGTGAGGCCTCGTACACACGACCGAACATGTCCACTGAAACTGGTCCGCGGACCATTTTCCCGCGGACATGTTCGGTCGTGTGTACGGCCGACCGGACAATTTTCCGGCGGATCGGACAGGTTTCCAGCGGACAAATGTTTCTTAGCATGCTAAGAAACATGTCCGCTGGAAGCCTGTCCGTCGGACATGTTCGGTCGTCTGTACGACTCACCGGACATGTCCGCTCGGCCGAAATCCCTCGCATGCGTCAAAGTGATTCGACGCATGCGTGGAAGCATTTACCTTCCAGGGTCGCGCACGTCGCCGCGTCATCGTCGCGGCGACGACGCGGCCACGTCACCGCGTATCCTGTCCACGCGGATTTCTGTTTGATGGTGTGTACAACCATCAGACAGAAATCTCCGAGCGGACATGTCCGATGAAAACGGTCCGTGGACCGTTTTCATCGGACATGTCCCCTCGTGTGTACGGGGCCTTAGATCCGACAGGCGTACGCCTTAGTACGCCGTTGGATCTTAGATGCAATTTTCCAGCTGGCCGCTGGGTGGCGTTTCCATCGTATTCCGCGTCGAGTGTGCAAATTATCTATTTCCGATGATCCACGAACGTACGTGTGGCCGTCGCATTTTTTTATGTCATTTCCGTTCGGCTTTTTCCGGCATATAGTTAAGGCAGCTATATGGTGGCGTACTCAATGTTAAGTATGGCCGTCGTTCCCGCGTCTAATTTTGAACATTTTACGCCGTTTGCGTAAGTCGTCCGTGAATGGGGCTGGACGCCATTTACGTTCACGTCAAAACCAATGACGTCCTTGCGCAATGCACGGCGGGAAATTTTAGGGATGGCGCGGGGACGAAATTTTAGGGACGGCACGGGGACGCGCTTCATTTAAATGAAACACGCCCCCTACCCGCCGCATTTGAATTCCGCGCCCTTACGCCGCGAGAGATACACTACGCCGCCGTAACTTACGGCGCAAATTAGTTGAGGATTCAAACTAAGCCAAAGTAAGTTACAGCGGCGTAGCGTATCTGACATCTGCGCCGGGCGCAGCGTAGGTACGTGGATCTACCCCGTTCTCTATGTAATCTCCAATGGAATTCATCGGAATTTACCACGGAATTACTCCGGTGGGGCGTACACGCGGTCGGAATTTCCGTCAGACTTTTTCCATCGGAAATTCCGATCGTGTGTTCGGGGCTTTAGTTGCTTCATGTTGCTGTAAAATGCTAATTGACAGACCTCTTTTTATAGCTGACATATGCTGTTTATTGGCAATCCCCCCGAAATGGTTCGGCGTGGCAGCTGTGTTTGTAGCCGTGATTTACTTGCTTCAAAAGATAAACTTTTTTCATCTTTTTATTCTGTTATGTAGATATATAATTAATCTATATCAGGCCCTCATCTACAGTGCCTTGAAAAAGTATTCATACCCCTTGAAATTTTCCACATTTTGTCATGTTACAACCAAAAACTTAAATGTATTTTATTAGGATTTTCTGTGATAGACCAACACAAAGTGGCACATAATTGTGAAGTGGAAGGAAAATTATAAATGGTTTTCAATTTTTTTTTTACAAATAAATATGTGAAAAGTGTTGGGGGTACATTTGTATTCACCCCCCTTTACTCTGATACCCCTAACTAAAATCTAGTGGAGCCAATTTTCTTCAGAAGTCACCTAATTAGTAAATAGAGTCCACCTGTGTGTCATTTAATCTCAGTATAAATACAGCTGTTCTGTGAAGCCCTCAGAGTTTTTTTTAGAGAACCTTAGCGAACAAACAGCATCATGAAGGCCAAGGAACACACCAGACAGGTCAGGGATAAAGTTGTGGAGAAGTATAAAGCAGGGTTAGGTTATAAAAAAATATCTCCCAAGCTTTGAACATCTCACGGAGCTTCTGTTCAATCCATCATCCGAAAATGGAAAGAGTATGGCCCAACTGCAAACCTACCAAGACATGGCCGTCCACCTAAACTGACCGGGCCGGGCAAGGAGAGCATTCATCAGAGAAGCAACCAAGAGTCCCATGGTAACTCTGGAGGAGCTGCAGAGATCCACAGCTCAGGGGGGAGAATCTGTCCACAGGACAACTATTAGTCGTCTCTCCACAAATCTGCCCTTTATGGAAGAGTGACAAGAAGAAAGACATTGGTGAAAGAAAGACATAAGAAGTCCTGTTTGCAGTTTGTGAGAAGCCATGTGGGGGAGGGGACACAGCAAACATGTAGAAGAAGGTGTTTTGGTCAGATGAGATCAAAATATAATTTTTTGGCCTAAAAGAAAAACTGTGTGGCTGAAAACTAACACTGCACATCACCCTGAACACACCATCCCCACTGTGAAACATGGTGGTGGCAGCATCATGTTGTGTGGATGCTTTTCTTCAGCAGGGAGAGGGAAGCTGGTCAGAGTTGATGGGAAGATGGATGGAGACAAATACAGGACAATCTTAGAAGAAAACCTGTTATAGTCTGCAAAAGACTTGAGACTGGGGGGAGGTTCACCTTCCAGCAGGACAACGACCCGAAACATACAGCCAGAGCTACAATGGAATGGTTTACATCAAAGCATATTCATGTGTTAGAATGGCCCAGTCACAGTCCAGACCTAAATCACATTGAGAATCTGTGGCAAGACTTGAAAATTGCTGATCACAGACGCTCTCCATCCAATCTGACAGAGCTTGAGATATTTTACAAAGAAGAAGAATGTGCAGGAATGTCCCTCTCTAGATGTGCAAAGCTGGTAGATACATCCCCAAAAAGACTTGCAGCTGTAATTGTAGAGAAAGGAGGTTCTACAAAGTATTGACTCATACAAATGCACGCCATACTTTTCATATATTTATTTTTAAAAAAATGTTAAAAACCATTTATCATTTTCCTTCCACTTCACAATTATGTGCCACTTTGTGTTGATCTATCACATAAAATCCCAATAAAATACATTTACGTTTTTGGTTGTAACCTGACAAAGTGTGAAAAATGTCAAGGGGTATGAATACTTATTAAAGGCACTGTAGGATAAGGATCTGGTGGAGATGAAGGGAGTTTCCGTGCTCAAACCGAACCCAGGGGTGTTTGCCCCATCACAAGTTGTCTTTAATACAACACGCCCACTTCCTTGCTACTTTGAATTTGGCGGGATTACGCCGGCCCATTTAAGCTACGCCGCCGTAATTTAGGGAGCATGGGCCAGATTCACAAATGAGATACGCCGTTGTATCTCTGTTTCTATCTATGCGACTGATTCATAGAATCAGTTACGCATAGATAGGCAGAAGATCCGACAGGTGTAATTGTTTTACACTGTCGGATCTTAAGATGCAGTACCGCGGCCGCCGCTGGGGTGAGTTCGCGTCGTAAACCAGCGTCGGGTATGCAAATTAGTAGTTACGGCGGATCCACGACGGTTTTTCGCGTTCGCTACGTCGCCGCTAGTCTAGTTTCCCGTCGCAAAGTTAGGCGTCGTTTTTGGTGCCTTAACTTTACACAGCACATGTATGTGCTGTATAAAGTATGGCCGTCGTTCCCGCGTCGAAATTTAAAAATTCACGTCGTTTGCGTAAAAAACGTCCGGGAATACGGAAGTACGCTACGCATGTCGCCGTTCGAAAAAATTACGTCACTTCGCGCAAAGCACGGTGGGAGTTACGAAACGAGGAATGCGCAGTAGGTCCGGCGCGGGAGCGCGCCTAATTTAAATGGCACACGCCCATTTAAATTACGCGGGCTTACGCCGGAGGCCGCCGGCGTAGTTTTCATCGCAAGTGCTTTGTGAGTCAGGCACTTGCAATGAAAACTTGCGGCGGTGTAACGTATCTACGATACGTTACGCCGCCGCTAGTCTACGTGAATCTGGCCCACTGTTCTTGCCTCTCTATGTTACGTCGGCATAGCGCATATGAGATGCGCTACGCCCGACTAAAGATACGCCGCTGTACGCGAATCTGGGCCCTAATGTTTGGGGGTTTTACATCATCTTCGGGGCTGAAATAACTTTTTTAAATTTGTGTGCAAAAATGGCCCATGCAATGTAAGCACCTGACCATGACTTGGTACAGCAGAGCTCAGCCTGGGAAAGGTGGAGATAAAGAACAAGGAACCAATCAGTTGTGCTGCAGTGCAAGAAGCATTCTGATAGGAGGAGAGATCATCAGTATGCTGCTCCTTTCACTATCCAATCACAGGTTTGAGGGGGTGGAGGGACAAAATCATAAGGTGTTACTTATACTGCAAGGTCTCCTGCCCTTTCAGCCGTGATCGTGCTGTGTGGCAGAGCTCTCTAAAGTAGGGTGACCAGACATCCCCAGTTTCAGGGGACAGTCCCCTGATTTAGGACACTGTCCCCGGACCAAGTCTGTCCCTGGTTTTGTCCCCAGATTGGATTTAATAGGGGGCAGGGGCAATTTCAAAGACAATCAGTGCAGAATTAAAATAAAAAAAATAAGAATTACACACCCCCGCTCCGCCGTGCCGACTAGCATAGGGGGTTGTATTTTTCCCATTATCTGTGCCCCCTTCTGATGATCATGTCCTGGTCGGAGTGGAGGAAATATTTCTTCAGTTTCGGGTGCATGCCCATTCAGCTTCACTCCCATGTTCTTCTGCCATGGCTCAAATCCTGGCCAGCCGACCTGCCTATCTCCTTGCCTTCCCTGGCGGAGTGATCTTCCTCCGCTCCCCATCCAGTAGTAGTCGGGGCCCAGAGACAGGGCCAGATTAAGAACATCATGGGCCTGGTGCTGAGGATTTTGGTGGGGCCTTTTAGGCTGCATTCACACCTCCGCGACAAGTAATTTTTTGCCGCGAATAGTGTAACTTTTTTTTTACAAATCCTTCCTATTGCTTTGTATGGCCAAACGCCAATGCCGCCTGAAAAAAAGGGTCCGGGACTTTTTTTCATGCCGCAGGTGTACGGCGTCTATGAGATGTGAACCATCTCATATACAGCAATGGGAATTCTCCCCTCCAGCGGCACGAGCGGCCGGCGTCGGGCGTTTTGTCGTGGAGGTGTGAATGGGGTGTAATAAATAATAAATAAATGCGTGGGAATGACATGAACGCAGCCCAGCCAAGGCAAGTGACCAAAGGCACAGAACCCAGAAGGAAGACCAGGTGAAGATGGAAGTGTCCAGGCCCCGCCTGATTCATCGCAGCACTGGAGGGCTCAGTCTGAAAATTGAAGTGTACACTAATGTGCTAATATGCTGTGCATACTTGTACGTTGTGGCATAACCTACCCCAGGGCCTCTAAAAAGTAGTAATGTCAGGAAAGTTTACTACCGCTTTATTATCACAGGATCCCAGGAGCCTCTCATGGGGCCCCCTACTGACCCGGTGGACGGTGGCCCTTGGGCAGTGCCTAAGTGCACAGTTGCCAACATTTAAAAAATATTTTCAGGGCCACTTTTTTATATAAGTGCTATATTTAGAGTAGCTGAGCTCCCCGATGTTCCTCTATACATCATTGTAGTAATCACAAAATTAAATGAGTACTAATAATGGGGCAGAACAAATATGAGAACTGATATTTCCTTTAGTTGAAGTAACAAAAGTGTGTCCATTCTAGAGCTGGTAACATTGAGGATATTCAGTATAATTTTAAAGAACTGTTTTTGTGGGTAAGCGACATAGGGGAGGAGTATGGACGGTATATAAGTGGGAAGTATGTGCAGGTGAGGGAGAGGAATGTGGAGGGTCTAACAGTGGGCACTATGTACAGGAGAGGAGTACAAAGGGTACGGAAAAAAAGCACTATGTACAGGAGAGGAGTGTGAAGGGTATGACAATGGGCAATATGTACAGGAAGAGTGAGGGGGTATGACAGAGGGTAGTACGTACCAGAGAGAAGTGTGGAGGGTATGATGGGGCAGTATGTACAGGAGAGGAGTGTGGAGGGTATGACAGTGGGCAGTATGTACAGGAGAGGAATGTAGACGGTATGATAGTGGGCTCTATGTATAGGAGAGGAGTGTGGAGGGTTTGACAGTGAACACTATGTATAGGAGAGGAGTGTGGAGGGTATGACAATGGGCACTATGTATAGGAGAGGAGTGTGGAGGGTATGACAGTGAGCAGTATGTACAGGAGAGGAGTGTGGAGGGTGCGACAGTGGGCACTAAGTACAGGAGAGAAGTGTATGACAGCAGGCACTATGTACAGGAGAGGAGTGTGAAGGGTATGACAGTGGGCGCTATGTATAGGAGAGGAGTGTGGAGGGTATGACAGTGGGCACTATGTACAGGAGAGGAGTGTGTAGGGTATGACAGTGGGTACTATGTATAGGAGAGAAGTGTGGAGAGTATGACAGTGGGCACTATGTACAGGAGAGGAGTGTGGAGAGTATGACAGTGAGCACTATGTACAGGAGTGGAAGGATATTTAGGGACTGCGTAGTGGTTAAGCGGGTCATACATGGATTGAAATTACGCCAATTATGCAGAGACCAGCATTGTCAATCTATGTATGGGCTAGCTGGTTTTACACAAGTCAATCTATTAATCAACTTGAGTAAAACCAGCCTGTTTTTTTTTCTTAAAACAATCAGTGCTGCCAGCTAAAGTTAGCAACACTGATCATTGTACGCACTGGCAGAACACAATAACACTGCAGGAGTGATTCCCCCATCCACAGGTCAGCAGGTGAGAGGGTGTGTGGGGACAGGCTGGGGAGAGATACTAGTCAGTGGCTGGGTAGGCACTGGTAGTATCAGAGCCAGATACACACAGGTTACATACGCCACGATCGTTAGAGCGAGAACAATAATTCTAGTACTAGACCTCCTCTGTAACTCTAAACATGTAACCTAAAAAAATGTAAAGCATCGCTTAGGATACCAAAAAAAAATGTGCTAACTTAACTAACTGTTTTTTTAATGAATGAAACTTTTTTTTCAAAAAAACATGTTTGAAAAATTGCTGTGCAAATACCGTGCTAGAGCTGCACAATTAATCGTTAACAAATTGTGATCTCGATTCAACCCCCCTGACGATCTTCAATGCAGAGTTTGCTGATTCTTTCATATAACAAGTGGAGAGACTTTCAGCTATCAAAAGAAAATATCCGGGCAGTCTGCCAAGTTTTTAACAGGAAACATTGTAACTGACACTTCCTTCTTAGATCAAAGGGATACACTTCTGTGTGTAAAGAACAAATCTGGGCAGTCTGCGAAGTTTGTAAACAAAATGAAACATTGTAACTAACTAACATTGTAACTAAATTTAACCACTTAAAGTCCAACACTTGTTTCTTAAGTTAGAAAGCAATATTATTTGCTAGAAAATTACTTGGAACCGCCAAACATTATATATATTTTAGCAGAGACTCTAGGGAATACAATGGCTATTGCTGCAATATGTTATGTCACACTGCATTTTCCCACTTCAATGAATAATAAAAACCATAAAAACAAAACAGTGAAGTTGGCCCATTTTTTTTTTTTTAATGTGAAAGATGATGTTACGTTGCAACAATCGTGAGAGAATCGTGATCTATCTTCTAAGCAAAAAAATTGCAATTCTCATTTTAGCCAGAATCGTGCAGCTCTGTACCCTGCAACATAAAAAGTGCAAAGACCACCATAGAGTAATTTTCTAGTAAAAAACAAATGATGATTTTTACATGTAGGAGAGAAGTGTCAGAATTGGCCTGGGTGGCAAGGGGTTAATTACCATGAGTAATATACAAATAATTATTATAAGCACTGTGATCCTATCAGTCTGCTGTAGTGTGTCAGCTTGTATTTATATTGGCCGCTCTGAATGTAGCTTCTGACAGGCTGTGCAAGCAGGCCCGTATCTCCGGAACCATAAATGATAGCCGTCCCATATTTTAACCAGTTGTGGGGTAGCTCTTCCCATGCCTACCCCCAAATGTGGGGTTTCTGTGACCTCTGGTCATCGAGCTACAACCCCCCAAATTCGATCTTAGAAAAAAAAAATTCTTAAAAAAAAAAAAAAAAAAAAAAATTTTTTTTTTTTTTTTTTTTGGGCAAATGGGCCTATCTTGAGAAAGGGGCCTGGAGCTGCAGCTCCATCAGCCCCATTGTTAATCCGGCCCTGCCCGGAGAGTAAGACTAGAGAGGCTGTGAGGTGGGCAGCGACGGGCAGAGAGTCGCTGATTGTTGCCATTACTAGTAAAGAAAAAATATGTCCCCGGATTTCATTTTAAAAATCTGGTCACCTTACTCTAAAGATCAGGACTGGATGGACATAAATA